>NW_008600958.1:0-26875 GCF_000691845.1 Merops nubicus
AAACAAAACCAATGTGGTTTTATTCATAATATCAAAATCAGCACCTACAAACCAGTTATATCCTCCAAACTGTGTGCATACACTGATTATACATCTTAAGAAGCTGTCTTTGGCATCAAAGTGCATTTATTCCTCATTTAGAGAAGAGCAGACAGGAAGGGAGGGAAGCCAGGTTGCTTCCCCAAGGTCACAGTGTTGGAGATAAGATCTTTTACAAGCTCTGAACCTATAAATCCACACCACCTGCTTGTGCTTCTCACCATCCTGGAGCTGCTCATTTCTCCTCATGCATGTCTTTGTTACAGAATATTAACTTTTGGGTTTTACATTTTTGGTAGTAATTACAGAAAAATCCTGTCTCCACTCCACAGTACTGGTTGCCCATGGAGAAAATTCTGTTCAGGAGAAGGTGATGAGGTTTACTCTTCTAGGTGCAAAAAGATTAACAGCTTAGTGGCTGTGAGGTCCCCAGGTGCTTAGCTGGACATCCACTGGAGAGATTAGAGATGAAAAAAGGTGACATTTCAAGAAGCTGCTTGTATCTGAGAGCCTTCAGTGCAAATTGTAGAATGTGAGACTGCTCCATCAGGAATCCTTGGAGACCACTGTTATTTTTCAAAAAGGCTTTCAAGTGCTCTCACAAAATGGGCTTACCTTGCATTTCTCTTTGGAACTACTTCTTCTGTCACTTTGCTCCTCACCTGTTCTTCCTGTGACCTGTAGTTTTACTTCCCAAATTGATTTCACTTTTCTTCTTAACAAAAAACTGTAAAACTGCCTCTTTTCTTGGGCTTCTTAGCCAGAAAACTTTTTTTTTTTTAATTCTATAGCATAAAAATAAGTTTTCCATGAGATTTCTTACTTATGCTGTGCTGCTGAGTCTCATGATATTAAACATAATCATTAGAATATACAGTGTACTTCTGACATTTTTTGGCTTCTACCCATACAACTCATGACTGTATCTATCCATAGATAAACACAATGCACACGGAGGACAAATGTAACCACATAAATGCTTTCGGGATTAAAATCTTTCTATATTAAGCAGTGGTTAAGTTAGACAAGAATCCATTAGATAAAAATGTGTTTTTAGTGAAAACCTCTTTTTTGGGCACAGCTCTTCTTCTGAGAAAGAGTAGCAAACTCTTGCTTTCCCTTTGCTCTCTCAAAACAAGGCTTTAATAAGATAAATTAGAAGTTGAGGTTCTTCAAAATATCAAGAAGCTGAACAAAAACCCAGTAATATAACTTCCATGTGCTGTGTAGAAACTATTGGTGTTATGCACCATATGCTATGAGAAAGGTGACAAAATACAGGCATTAAATATTGATACTTTCTGTCTTTGAATATGATACAATTTTAATTGCACCATTGCTCCCCAACTAATGAGATAATTGTACTTAGAATAATACCAAGGACAAAAAAAATAATAACACTTTGCAACAGTGCATTCAACTTGAAAATGGCATTTTTAGAACAAATTAACCTGGGTACTGGAAGCTTTTCATGTAGAAATTATCGTTATATGGGATATTCTGGTTCATAGCTAGTAATCTTGGGCTAAGGTGCCTATATGAAGGAGTTTTCTGGAATAAGAATTATAATTTTTAACAGGAAAATTCCATGTGCTGTGTTGAGAGGCAGAAAGAGATGTGCAGCTACTAGAACTGGGAGAAATGGATACAATACACAACTACCACTAGTGAAACACTACTACAGGTGGGTTTTTTAAACAGGTACTTCAGAAACTCCAGTATTTTATGCACAATTTATTATTATGATATATTGGTGGGTACTCTTGCTTAATTCTGCATAGCTCAGAAAAATATCAAAGTATCTTTGGGCTTGGTCTGCGATTGTTCCAAAGAAAAATCTTATCCAACTTTTATTTAAACTAGAAACTGGGATAGCACTTGTGATGCAGAAATGGAGTGGCAGTACGTGCCACAATACATCCATTTTCCCTACTGAAACCAAACTCTTGGCTTTTATAAAGGATGGCAATTAATGAGACAACTGCAAAGAAAATGAAACAGGAAATAGATTTGGTGCTGTATTTTTTAGACTTCAAATATATTGACTAATAATTTCTTTTGGGAAGGGGGAAGAACATTATTGCTGTTATCTCTTTTTTATGCTATTTAGCCCTGTACAAAGACCCATCCCTTCCTATGGACAAGTTTACACTGACTTCAGAAAAATTTGTGCATGAGTAAGAACATCACAAATAGTATTTGAACTGAGGCATTCTATACATCACTAAACTTCCATTAACTACGATAATTACTTCTGCTTACAGCAGCACTTAATTTTCCCCCATGAAATTGCAATGATGTGGAATGATGCTTCAAAACTGTGAACATTTGGCAAATTCCTTTAGCAGTTTTCATAGGATGCCTGTCATAAAATGAAGGTCTTCCCTGTATCAGCAATACTGATGTGTATCAGCTAATGATTTGACCTGTTATTACTTTTCACACTCCTCCTTAATGTTCTTGGGGAAGAGCAGTCGTTACTGAATTTCTCTTCAGAATTTAAAAATGAATTCTCAGGAACCTCTTTTCTCACAAAAGCTTTCATCTATTTACCTTGCACTTTTTTAAGCACACTTTCATAGGAAGTTATTTTGGTATTTGCTGCTTATGACATAAATAGGAAATGTTTCTAGACCCTGGATATTAATCTCCTTATTGCCTCTCTTTGAACAGAAAAAGAATGTGCACTGCCAGAGACTCAGCCCGGATGCAGTATTGTCCCATGATAAATATCTTTTCCCTTTCTTCAGCCCTGCAAAGTACTTTTGTCCTTTATTTGCCACTAATGCTTATGATAAAAAATTAAATTACTGTTCATCCTTTCAATAAGTTTCCCTCAGAGGATCTCTGCTAAAGAACAAACATTTAAAAGGGATGCAGAAGCTTTAGTTTTATACACAGCCCTACTATATTATTCATTGCAATGCATTTTTAATGTCACAGAAAGAAAAGTAAAATATATTTTAATTTCTGGGACTAGGCAGCTAAGTGATCCAGGGAATCACAAATGCACAAAGGCTGAAGACAAATACATACCATGGAAAAAAAAAAAACCCAAACCACCTCAGACCAAGGCCAAGCCCTCCTAGCCTCCAGCAACCCAAAGGTTCTCATGAGAGATTTGTGAAAAGTCTTACTGGTTGAAAGTCTCCTGAGACAGTCACCATGGTGCACTGATGCTGGGAATCTCTGACCTACAAGTATTCAATGTGCTTCAGATATTTTCTGGTTTTTTTTTTCAGTGAAGAAATAGGTCAGTAAGATTGAGATAATACCAGAAAAAAGGCTGAAAACAAAGCTGTAGATATTAACATAGCTATTGGGATTACTCTGAAGGTTCCTCTATTTTCTGGTTTTTTTTTTCAGTGAAGAAATAGGTCAGTAAGATTGAGATAATACCAGAAAAAAGGCTGAAAACAAAGCTGTAGATATTAACATAGCTATTGGGATTACTCTGAAGGTTCCTCTTGCTGCCTCTCCTCCTCTTTACTTCTTATACAGAAACCAACCTTTTTTCTTTTGATACATTTGTTCATAAACAAATTCATTTTGACTAAATAATTGCAATGATTTATGTGAGCATCCTTTTTAGTGTTTGAAACCTGGGTACTATTTTACAAGAACAAAGAGTGAATAATGTTCTTTACTTTGTTTATGAATTGTCAGGGCTAATGGTTTTCTTTGTGTTGTATTCTCTTGGAATTCAGCAATTTATCTTCAATCCACAAGAGTTACAGCATGTAGTGAAGAATCGATTCACAAACCTCTCTGAACATAAGACTGCAGATTAAACCTTATGGACACTGTGTTCTTCAAACATGAATGCCCCTTTTATGCTCCACAATGATGGAATTGCATCATTGTTTGATATAAGAAATGAAAAGCAGAGCAGGATTTTCAGCTTTTGTTCTGAAATTCACAACAAAGAGTCTAATCAACTGTAAATTTGAAGCATGCATTTTGAAGTTGGGCAATGTGTATGGTGAATAGATTTTTTTCTGTAGAGTAAAAAAACTTAATTTGCATTGTAGTCAAACATCTGATAGCAAGCCACCCATTACAGGATACAAAATTGATCAGAAAGTTAAGCATAATAGATGCAGTTTACTTTTAAATGATGACTGTGAGGACTAGTCATTGAAAAACCATAATTATTTTAATGAGGAATTCATCATGTTACAAACAATTCTCACGAGTTGGTAACTTGTTATTATTTCAGTGGTTCCTTATGGATTATTCAGACTTTATTTTCATAGAAGAAGAGAACATATGTCAGTACAGGTAGTTGATAGTTCTCAAAACAGACCAGTGTTTTTTTCTTTAAAAGATGTTATTCAGTTGCTTGACAAAAATCCTAAAACCAGTGTAAATGTTTGGAAAATTGCTGCATCTCCTGAGTCATTCCTTTTTCTCATCTTGACCAAGGTAAAGTTCAGAGTTGCCTTGAGATGCACTGTTAGATTATAGGATGCAGGTGAATTTCTCATAAAGACATCAGGAGGTTTTAGAGAACTCAATGCTCACCCAGACTAAAGGAAAAGAGAGCACTTTATGAGTAGCAAAAGCATGGGCTGTTTAAAACAGGAGAGAAGAAGATCCAGACATTTTAATCTTTCATATTTTTATATAAAAATGCCCATGGGAAAGAGAATTAAGTTCAAAAAATAAACTCTGAGACTCCAGAAATGGTTGTAGTTCAAGCCAAATTTGATTTTGATGAAAGGAAAGTTCCATGAGGAAGGCATCCAAGGTGATATTTAGGCAGTTTTTCAGTCCATTAATTCATGTTGATGAAGAAATCTCATTACAGACTGGACAAGAAATATTCAGGGAAGCAAAACTAAATGCAGGAAAGAAAATTACTGGAAGACATAAACACAGAAATAGTTGGATAAGCTTTACAAAGATTAAGATACAAAAAGAAATCAGAGTTCTGGGGAAAGCTGAAATATAAAGACATCATTGTAAGGAATGAGCACATTTCTGAAATGGCACTGGTAAAAGTTTTGGAAAGAGAACACACAACAAGTTAAAGAGCTCAGGAATACAGAGATGGAAAGAATATACAAAAAAAAGGTTGAGCTGTGAGGAAACAGTGATATGCAGTGATTAAATATCATGCTAAAGAAAACTTTGGGAGCTTTTTGACTCTGTGGTCAGTTTTGATGGAAGTATTTGTCAGGGGAAGAAAAAATATGAAATAACTGACTACAATTAATAGTTGAACAGACTGGGTATGGCTCTGCTGCCTCATGAAGAAAGTGAGGAGATCAACAACTAAGTTTGTCATATTCATTGACTTTTGCTTCATCGTGGTTGGAGGCACTGTGGAAAGCTGCAAAATTACATGGCATTCAGGTAAGATAATTGCAGTTTTGAAGTCTGGGTTTGAAGACTCCTGCAGCACTGAAAAAAAAATGAATGACAAATTAAACAAGTCAAAGCTTGGTATAATATAAGGAAGCATAGAATCACTATAGCTTTTCATCATATTCTTAAACTAGACAGTAAGAATGATAAATGAAATAGAGGGCATGACTTGAGATGATCAAAAGTTAAGGTCCTTAACTAACACAGATGACATCACATAGCTAAAAAAAAAAAAAGAGCTTGAATTATTGATGAATCAAATTAATAATTAACCTTTCAAAATTGGTTTGGTCAACTTTGACTCATAATAAATGCCAAGAAGATGAAGTAGCTGCAACATGAAAAAGAAGCAATAAGAAGGGTGAGTGAAATGGGGCATCTGTGAAATCAAAGAATGCACCAGACTCCTATGTGCACAGAGGAATTTTGACCACCACTGGGGTTTCCTTCAGGATAAGAGTAAAAGGAGAAGTGCTCCACAGGATCTGATGAAATTATAAACTGCTAGAAACCCTACTTCTCAAAGTGCAAAAATATCAAATCTGTGCACAAAAAGACAGTATCACTCTATAGGCTGGAACTAGTTACTTCAAATGAGAGCAACAGCTGAAGCATTTGGTATGAGAGCAATTTGAAAGGTGTTGGGCATGAAGTGAAATGATTTTGCATGAAGAAGGTGAAAGGCAAATGGTACATGAAGCCAAGGAAAGCCATTGGGTGTATTGAGAAGATAATGGCAGTAGCAGCACAGAAGATGTAACTGTTCACAAAAAAAACATGCTATGATAGACCATGGAGATGCACCAAAATCTGTCTAGAGTTCAACTGTCTGTTAGCTGTATGGCCTGATATTAATTCAGGGATTAATAAAAGAAGGTGGCCTGTGCAGCCTCTCTTGTCTGAAAAGATATTCTGTGATGAAAAGGTGAGAAATGGACAATACAATGGATAACCTCATTCTCTGAACAGAGGATTTAAATTCTGGACAGGAATGGAGTGGAGTAGTATCCTCTGGGATATTTTGCTTCTTCAGACATACTCTATGATACATCTACTGTATTTGAATTAACTGTAGGAACTTGTTACCTCCATTACCTTTTTAAAATGTTTCTTTATGTGCAGGTGATCTAATAGATGTCCTACAAGTGTTAGTCCCTCAGACGTAGCAGCATCTGTTAATTGCTTTTTTTCCATCCTTCTGAGTTGCAGTATTTTACCCTCTGAAGGGAATGGCTTCACTTCTCTCCCTCCTCAGACAGAATTGTCTTTGGTTGTCGTGCATGGTGTCATGCATTTCACTCCTAAGAGCAAAGCAGCAACATGTTTATTGATATAAAACAGATTTGACAAAGTTTGGCAGTAAATGCAACAGTGTTTTACAAGATGTGATGTTAAGGTACACTTGAGTTCTTACTGCATAAGGACAGGGTGAGAAAAAACAGCCAAGCAGACCCTCCAGTTGGGTCATAAGCTTCAGAAGGGAACCCCTTGCATTAAAAACTCCTTCTCAGAGGGCAGTTTAGGTGTGACTGCATCCAGATTTAGTCCCAGACTTGCTCAATGGTTTATGTCTAGAGGATTGTATGTACACAATCACCCCTTTGTATCACTTAGCTAAGAATTCAGACTTTCAGTGCTCTTATGCCCAATTTGTTTACCAAATACTTGATGAGATAAGGGTTCTCTCAACCTCAAGGAGGAACTCTGAGAGGCATCCCTACTCAAGGGGAGAGCTGACCGTGCAGCCCACAGCCATGCAGGACAGCTCAATGGGCTCTGGGCTGTCCACTGTTTATGGAGTAAGATTGACTCCCAGTCATATTTGCTTACTGATTGCAGCTGCTGGTCTCTTCCAATTTTGGCTTGAGTCAGACATTGCCAAGCACTGTGGTTAGGTGGGCACATTGCTCAAATTAGCCCTTGGTTATTGTGTTATCTATCTCCTTCCAAGCCACACAGCTAGCCACATCCATTACAACCACCACTGGTGGCACCTCACCACCACCACCACTTCACCATCACTTCAGCAGGGTGGTGGGAAATAAAGTCAGGTTGGGAGTAGGAGGAGCACAGCACCACATTGGCCCTTCTGCTATCTTGAACTTTGGCTGCTAGGAGACTGGTAGCTGAGCATTTAGCTGATCATCTCTTCGTTCTTTTTGGTCCTATGTAGCTGATTCTTTTCTGACTAATGTGAGCATAAGAACTACCCTAGACATCTCAAATTATTCCTATGAGAAAAGCCCAAAGTTTAAAATACCCAGAGGCTGACAAAGTTCTTATTCAAGCTTTTCTTTATCTTTTTTTTTTTTTTTTCCCTTAATCTGCCCCGTTGCTTTTCAGAAATGATTCAAAGAATCCTGTTGCCCTATGTGAAGGGATATATATTATCAGTGTATTGCTTCAGCTGCCTAGAGCTTAATAATGTAAACCATCCTGCCTAAGAACTAGGGGAGAAATATTAAATTCAGAACACATACCTGCCATTACAAATTTATCAGTGCAAATGAAAAAAAAGGCAGGTTCTTTCTGTCAAAGTCTGTGATGGAGGTGTGCCATTTTGTACTGGCAACATCTAATGATATTTCAGTCTTCTCACTCACTTATCAGAAAGAGACACACTTGCAGGACTGGAAATGAACACTCTCCCCCCTTTCAAATTCATATATTATTTAAAATGACAAAATATTACTTTGAAACTTCCTACATGAATTCTGGAAAAGGTGTAATACTTACCCTACAGCATAGGTAAGTTAAATTCAGATCCACTATGTACAGAGAACTTTGTCAGCCAGCTAAGTAGAGTCTATAGATGTCTTGATACACATGCAGTTCTCAAGGACATCAACAGAGAACAAGCATGAAGATCAAGGGCAGTTAAGTCTCTTACAACCAATCCTTTTTATTTCAAATTTACACGTGTGTAACACTTTGGCTGACACATATTGGAGAGCAACCTTTAAGGGTCTTACTATCCATTGTGTAAGCTTATTTTCAACACACTGGTTGCTTTGTGCCAAAGCTTAACTTGGTCAAGCAATCTCTGGAAATTTGTTACATTTTTATTCCTTTTGTTGTAGATTATCTGTAAATAACCAGATGTGTTTTTACAGATGGTTTATTCAGAATTAACTGTGATGTATGGCTTCACTATGTCTGCTCTGTTTGGCCAGGAGTGTTTCTTTTTGGTTGTTTAAAGTCCATTTTTTTGTTCTGCCCCATGAAGCATTTGTGAACAAGAAGGACAATAGTCAAATTACAAGCCAGCAGATAAAGCATTTTGGATGCAAAGTTTATGGCATTTCTTGTACATGTGACTTTTTATTCCCTGCCACTACACAGTTTTTTGAGAAGAAAAACTGTCTGCCAAATGCAGAGCTTGAGTAAGTGAAGCCTGAGCTTTAATTCAGTGTTCCTCGAGCCTTTTTGTTGATGACATGTATTCATTGCAAGCTTTTTACATTCTTTTGTCCCTGCACAAATTTACAAAGACTAGAAGCTTTCCAAACAGGAGAATTTTTAATTTTCCAAACAAGTCATCGTTTCCAACAGCAGTCTGGTACCTTTGTGCTTTAGACAGGCAATGAATAAACTATGTAGTCTATGTGGTTAACAGCAGGTTTTTCTTAAACATTCTCTTCATTAAATCCTTAATTGGCACCTTTTTATATAACAACCATTAGTACACCTGAAAAAAAAAATTAAATGTTTTAAATCCTGCTTTTCTTTACTAATTTGTTTGAAAGGTTAAATAATCCCTCATGCAAAGCAATTTCATAATGATGAAGAAAACATAATTTTACTTGATTTCTTTCAAAGATTTCTGCTATAACAGAGGTATGCAATAGTAATTAAAAAACCCCAAACAACCAACCCTAAACTACAGAAGTATGGCCTTGAGATTTCTAACAAGAACATAATGCTCTCTGCCTTTCAAACCCTGCTTCCTGACATGAAGAGGTTACTTGACCTTCAATCTTTTGGGATGTTGAATACCATTAAAAATTTGCTCTGGAAGTTAAAGAAAGGGGAGGTCTCCCAGCAGTTCATGGTAGTTGAATGGACAAGATGTCACAAGGCTAATTGAACTTCTATCCCAGCTCTATTAGTCACTTACCCCTATGACCTTAGTCACTTTTCTTCTCTGTCCTCTGCCTTCCCCTCCAAGTTTTGGACTGAAGTGTCTAATCAGGCTAAAATAATTTGGGGGGGGCATGTATTTGTAAAGAGCTTGACACTGTGAGGGGTTGATCTCTTTCAAATGCTTATGTGCTGTAACACAGGAAAGAAATCATAAAGGGCATTGTCCTGGTTTTGGCTCAGAGGTGATTTTTTGTTTTGTGAGAGTAATGTTGATAACACACTGATGTTTTTAATTGTTGCAAAGTAGCTGCCATGGTTTAAGCCTACCCAGCCCATAACAAACCACCATGTAGCCATTGCCACTCACTCATTCATTCCTACCTTCTTCCAGTGGGCTGGGGAGAAGAAAATACCACAAAAGGCTTCAGGGTTAAAACAGGGAGTGCACACTAACCAGTTATGGCCACAGGCAAAAGACAGACTCAGGTAGGGGAAACAAGATCAATTTAATTTCAACAAAACCATCACCAATTCCCTGATTGAATCAGAGGAGGACAGTGATAAATACAATCTGATCTTAAATACACCTTTGCCCCATCCCTCCCTCCTTCCTGGTCTCATCTCTGCTGTCTCCTCCCCCTCGATGGTCCAGGGGGCAGGGGATGGGGGTTTGTGGTGAGTCCTAGGCTGTTCTCTGTTGTCTTTAATGGTCCTTCTTCCTCAAGGGGGAAACTCTTCACAGTTCTCTCCTGTCATCAGGGGATGGCCCAGGTGCCATGTCACCATGGGCCAGAGGGGAATGGGTGCTCTGGTGTGCCTCCCCCACTCCTTCCTCACTGACCTGGGTGTCTGCATGGGTGTCTCTACCAGGTCCAACTCCTTTCCAACACAAAAAACCTCCACCAAAAAAAAGAGTTGTCCAACAAGTTTTCGCCTCTTAAATATGTTATTGCAGACATGCTGACTGGCTCAGCCTTGGCCACAGGTGACCAGGGCAGCTGACCCAAACTGGACAAAGGGATATTTTGGACTTTAGGACATCATGCTCAGTACATAGGCTGCAGGGGGTTGGCCAGCAGGTGCTGGTTGCTGCTCGGGGGCTGTTGGGGCATTTGTCAACAGATGGTGAGAAGTTCCACTGTGCATCACTTGTCTTTCTTGGGGGTTTATTGATCTCTCCTTTTGTTATCTTGCTTTTAGTTACTATAATAATAATAACATTAACAATAATATTTTATTTCATTTCAGTTATAAAACTGTTTTCTCTTCAACCCACAAATTTTACTTTTTTTCTTTCCAATTCTTGTCTCCATCCCAGTGGGGAGGGAGGAGTGAGTGAATAGCTGCATGGTGCTTGGTTGTCAGTAGGCCTTAAATCATGACAGACACTTAGAGGATAATTAAAAGTTTAATTGTTTGCAATTAAATTTGCTCAAAACATACCCTCTTCACTTTATTCTAGACTATTGTTGCTATCTTGCAGTCATTGACCCCTGTTTTTGTGTCAGTGCTAGATTTTTGGAGGAGGAGGTTGGGGAAAAGACATTTTTTTTCCCCAAAGACATACATCTGAGCTCCCACTGCTCACAGTAATTTGTAAAGATTTGTTTCTGCTGACAGATGTTATCCAGAACTCCAAAGAACATGGTGTCTACAGAGCACCCTGGGAACTTGAATGACCCCATGCAGATAAGCTCATTTGAGTTATGTGTTTCTATCAATAACTTGTAGGAAGATTGTTGAGCTGCACAAAATTGTTCACAACGCCTTTGATCATGCACCATGAAAATATGATCCTTAAAATACGCCACTGTTGGTTGATAGTGAGGAACACAGCAGTGAAAAAAAAGAAAGATTTTGGATCTAAAAACACCCCATATTCATGCAAATAGGTAGATTAAATATTTGAAAAGCTCACAAATGAGTTCAACTATGCAAAACAAATGACTAGCATTGTGGTGAAATGAATAGAAACTTTAAATCAAACACCAGCCTCTAGGAAAATAAGAATTTGTTTATTTGTTTTCTTGGAGAAAGAAATACTGCCCCAGAGGACATGCACAATGCTTCCTCAGGCCACCTCTAACACATCCTCCATCTTCCTGCACTCTTCCAAAGCTGTAATTAAAGTTTTCCTCATTAGGCACTGAAGAGAGGGATGAGTGTAATTGTGTTGGGAGGAACAGTTCCCTTTTATCTAAAATTTCTGAAGAAACTTTCTGTTGAGCAGGGAAAGGCTTGCTCAGGAACAGTATTGATCCCTGTCAGAGATTATTGCATCTTTTTCCAATGCACTGCCAGGTAGGATTTAAATTTATGCACTTGAGGAAATTGCAATAATAATAGATGATTCAGATGGCCTTGTACACAGGACGAGTAGTGAATATTATACAGAAATATCAAACACAGTTTGTGTATTGTCCATGGATTGTATTCCTCTGATATTTATAAATGCAGATCAATGATAAACTAGTTAAAGAGAATATTAAAATTTAACATCTGCATTTAAAAATTTAAATTAAAAATTAAGATTAATTTTTTTTTAAAAAAAATCTAAACTGTTTTTTATTTGGCAAAGGTTTTGAATCTTCTTCACTCTTGATGCCTGGGATGACTGAGCTCAGATCCTTGTTTAGTATTGCCATACAAAGTCTACCAATTAAAAATCACAAGAAAAGTTTGGCATTGATTAATTAGCTTGTTGAAAATACCTAATTCAGCTCTTACACTCTGAATGACTGACTCTAGTTCTTCTTTCAGCCTTTCTACATAATGCATTCCCATAGTTAGCAGTCACCAAGACTGCTCAAGTCAGTATTGCTGTTTATTTTAGGAGAAGGAAGGACCTCTGGTTTCTGGCTAACTCTACAAATGTTCCTGATGCATCCTTGATAAAAAAAGACCATGAAAGTAACCGGATTTGGGCAAAGTTTTCAAATTGTGCATTGAAAATTCAGGGTGTTGTAACTACAAGTGATGTGGATGTTTTATATCACAACCCTGCACGCTAACGTTACCCAAGGATAAATGCCCTTGATAAACCCCAACATTTTCACACTTGGAGTGTAAAGTGTTGAAATAAAAAGCTGATGAAGCATAAACTGTTGAAGTGGGATGTTATTTTCAACATTTTATCTGTCATTTGCCATTTATTTCAGTACTAAATATAGTACATTAAATACTTATCTGTCAAGTCAGCGTTTGAAGGCCTGAGGACATAGAGATGACAAAAGACACTGGGGGTACCACTGCTGGATCAGAGAACATGAGAGGAAGACTGAAGTAGCTATGAACATTACAAGGCCAAGAACCACAAGAGGATCTATGGAGATCCAGGGCCAGTGAAGTAGCACTGAGGGGCTTCCAGATGGAAAGCTCTCCAGGAGCAACATGAGACTAGCCCAGGATGCAGGATGGAGTAGAGGACTAGTCTCCAGGATGCAATCATACACATTTCATACAAGAGGATGAATGGGCAGTGGTGAGGGATCACTATCTGCTCATAGCAGCAGGTATTTGTGGATGCCTAGGTACTGAGATGCCACCCATGCTTCTGAGGTCCATTGTCACCTTTCGTGTCATATCACAACCATGTCAGAAAAAAAGACATTGGTTTAAAGGGTTTTATGGCCAATTAAAGACTTGTCTACCTGGTAGTCAAACTAATTTGAGAACTGAATTTAACATATATTAGTTAAAATGCATTGAATCCTCACATGAGCATCTTTTGAAGTGAACTAAGTGAAATACTGCTAGCAGCAGATATTTGTGGATGCCTAAGTACTGAGATGCCACCCATGTTTCTGAGGTCCATTGTCACCTTTTGTGTCATATCACAACCATGTCAAAAAAAGACATTGGTTTAAAGGGTTTTATGGCCAATTAAAGACTTGTCTACCTGGTAGTCAAACTAATTTGAGACCTGAATTTAACATATATTGGTTAAAGTGCATTGAATCCTCACGTGAGCATCTTTTGAAGTGAACTAAGTGAAACATTGCCTCTAAATTTCTGGGGCTGCCTACATGACTGTTTAATGTTCTCTAAATACTCTTTCAGATTCAGACCTGTAATTAATTCAAGCTAATACATCTTGAAGTCTTTCATTTGACACTCTTGGAAATAAGCTTTTTAGCAATTATTTTATTTTTTTCTAATGAGATTTTGCCCCCCCTCCCCTACAGAGTTTCACTAGCAAACTGTATAGGAAGGAAGGGCTCTTTTACCTTAAAGGCAAATATATTCCTATTAACTGGTACTAAAACCACATATTCATATAGTGGTGTGAACATAGAAAGATCCTGGCACAGGAAAAGAATAAACAAACCAGCATGTGCTCTACAAAAGCTACTTGAGCACAATTCTGTGTTTTTCATACTTATATGGAAATTCAGTGCCAGCAAACTATTACTCAGCTACTTCACAGACTGGGCAAAATTAAAGCACAGAAAATAGACTAATTTAGGTCTGATACTGAAAATAAGGCACTAAATGAGGTAACCTTGTGTTGAAAAACAATTTTTTTTTTTTCAGTGTGTTCTAAGACACAGGAGGTACATTTCCACAAAACAGATATATATTTGTGCAACATTTAAATATAAAACCACTATAACTAAACCATACATTTATTTATTTTTCTTATTCTGGAAAAGGTCTTTTAAGATGAACAAAAAACCCCATGATTTAACATAATGATTGAAAGTTACCATCGTGCCTAACTTTAGCAAGTGTCTCTGAAAATGCCTGAAGAATCTGTGTAGTTCATCAGAATCCCCTAAAATCAGACCAGGAAATTACAGAAAACACAATATTTTGCACCAGCCTGTAAAAATCTTTTTTTGGTCTATAATTCTTACCAGTCTTCTTATGTAAAAGAACTCACAACCAAACCCAAAATTTAGACCATCCCCAAATCAGAAACTTTGTCCTTTTGTAATTATATTTTACCCTTCCACCTATCTATCTTTTTCTTCCTTTTATTTTGGTTAATGAAATAGAGGTTTTGGTAAAAACTAATCTTCAGTGTCCAGTTTGCATAGCTCCTGTGGCCTCAGGATGACTTTAAGAAGGTCCAGCAGGGTGAGTAGATCCCTCTGCTCACCCTAGGTGATGTGTGGTGATGCCACTTCACTCTCCCCCTTTTCCCTTCCCAGTCCTGACCACATGCTGCTGCTACATGCTTTGCACCAGTTGTGGACTCCACTGGGAGCTAATCCAATTCACTGACCTTGCAAAAGGATAATATAGGCAAAAAATAAGTTTTTTTTTCTACTCTGTGAATTGAATCAGCTTAAGGAAAGCTCTAATGAGTGCTAGAGCCTGTGAAAAGGAGGGGTGGAACTACAAAAGGCAGCTAAAATACATGTGGAGAAGGAAAGACCTCTGTTTTGGTGACAATGGTCTCTTAGATAAGGTTTTGCATGGAAACATCTCTTAACTCTCTGGGTAAGTAATTTATTTCTTCATTATCACTCACCTGCAGTCCATACTGGGAAAATAAGTTCACTGCTGTAAGCTGCTGCCACTTGAAAGGAAGATTATCCAGGTTACTGATTCTTAATTACACTTTCTTGTTGCTTTTCTACTACCAAGAAATGAAACAGCCTTTTGGTATGTCATTGCTAATTTCAGGCACACATGGAAATGAAAAGGTAAAAGGCCAATATTATCTACAAAAGAACTTTCATCCTCAAACAACATTCCTTTTGCAGACTAATGTGGGTCTAGATAGACACATCTGTTAGTTCTCCAGCCCCATCACACAGGATTCTATTTAACCATCGAAATGAGACTCTTCAGATTACAAATTAAATGTTTGCTCCCCAGAAAAACTTAGAGGCAGTAAATTCATTGTAACCAAATAGCAACTTTTGACATACTCTCAGGCTGAAAACTGGGAATATTGGAGACAACTATCTGATGCCACTGAAGATCAATGTAAGCCAAGACCAAGCACTCACTCTTCCATACACTTTATCTTTTCTCATAAAGAAATGTCTGATTTCTCTGGTGCAAAAGGGCAGGCACTGAGAAGTCTGGTTATAGAATATCTTCCATTTTAGTAGTTGCTTGTCACTGAGTTTTATATCCTGCATTTAAGGATATTCATCTCAGAGGGAAGTATTTCTACTGTGCTGATTGCAGAGGTTTGTACCATGGATACTGTTTCAAACAGGATAATTCAATTATTTTCAATCATTCTTATGCCAAAACACTTACAGATTTACACCTACCCTCAACAGTTTGGGAAGGTTCTCTACATGGTATAAATGAACTCTTTTAGGCTTGAATTAAGAGAGATTTTGTTTATTTGCAACTAGATTTGTCACTGAAGACATAGTATGATAATTCTCTGCCAGCTAACTGGACAAAGACATATTTCCACATAGGCTTGTAGAGAAGTAGTAACCACATTGGTATGACTGAATACTGTATTCTGCTTGCAGTACAGATTAAACTAATATGGGCTTTTAGAAGTGGATTCTGGCTACTCAGGCAAGCTACAGACTACACACACCTCCTGCATCTTGGTTTTCTCTGTGCTGTATATTTTGGTATGTAAAACATCTGAACATCAATGGTAGGACATCAAGTAAAATTGACAGAAGCTTGCCCATGATCTTTCTACCTGCATTGTTTTCCCTATTTTAAAATAAAAGGCTAAAAGTTTACAGTTCCACAGATATATTTTGAAAGAAAAAAAAAAAAAAAAGACTTTACAACATTGCAGATCTGATAGGTAATTATTTTTTAAGTTTTCGGATTAAAATATGGAAAGCTTTTAATAAAATATTCAGGAAGAAATTCTGTAAGAAGCATAAGTCACATATTGAATGGACTTCATAAGTGAGGAAAGTGTTGGCATGTTAGATAAACTACTGATAATCCCCATCCTTGTAGTGAATCCAACTGATCTATCAAATTTTCAATGGATTCAAATCCTAATCTTTAAGAAGCTAGAATTGAATCAATATGCATGTTACACATCAACTGACAAAGATGAATTAAGCTGTTTTATCTAGTACAACCTTCTCTGGATTATTCATACATTACCTTCATCATGCCTCATGCAATAAGGGTGATTCACATTTTCTTTACCGTTGTGCCTGTCATCCTGTCATATTTTAATGTCAACACTGTGTTTGTTAGGGACATGTTGCCTGGGGGGGTGTTCATTTTTGCTTTTCAATGAGTGAAGGGAGAAAATATCACTGTCCTCCTGCATTTTTGCATAGCATTACACCAACACAGCATGATGGTGTCATAAGAAGCAAGAAGGATTTATAAAACTTATTTTGTTGGAAATTCTAACTCTGGTTTGTTTGGTTGGTTTTGTTTTGTTTTGGTTTTTTTATTTTCTATTCCTACATTGCTTCATGTATTGCAACTAAAAGTTTGCAAGCAAAGAATGAGCTGAATGAACTATAAAACCAGAAAAAAAAATAGAAGTCTGTGTACTTCATGCAGCTATAAGGTATAAGGTAGTTTTCAGGGGTACAGAACATACACATGATTTTATCTTTCATATACCTTAGAGAAGATATTTTCCAGGATGTTATTTACATCTAGGCTGAGTCTGGGGATAAAACATTTGCATAACAATTTTATGAAACTGAATCCGTTGGGCAGCAGAACTCCACAGAGCTGCTCATCCAAATAAAAACAAACTAGGCTTTATAAGATTGCATCCTTATTTCTTTAAAATTTGTTCTATCTGCTTGACTCCATGCTCTAGCTAAAATATAAACCACCTTTTCATGCTCCTTCAAACTTCCAATATTGGATATGGCAATGTTTTAAAGTTTTGGTATTTTACTGACTTTGATAATATACAGTTGTTCATGGTAACTAAATGCATTCACCATAAATCCCTGGTCTTGCTGAGACAAGGGTGGAAGAGGAAATGGAATTTAAACAAATAAAAAAAAAATCACTGAGCATTCAGCCATGTGGAGAGAATTTCAGGGTCAAGCTATGGAAGGAGTGGAAGGAGCCTGTCTTTGAATGAATCATTCTGTTAGATTTTTTCAGAATATCTTTGAGTCACTTCATAGTCTCAAAATAAAATATAAGAAGAATTTTAGTACCAAAATTCAGTATTATAGTGGAGACTTCCTTT
Organism: Merops nubicus; assembly: GCF_000691845.1. Taxonomy (NCBI): domain Eukaryota; kingdom Metazoa; phylum Chordata; class Aves; order Coraciiformes; family Meropidae; genus Merops; species Merops nubicus. The sequence continues at coordinate 17,612 of NW_008600958.1, forward strand.
CCAGTGCCTATCAGTCATAGAGCTCTGGGGGTGGTGCCTTACCTGACTTGTGAGGTTCTGGCCATGACCAAAAGCCTTTTCTTTGTCTAGACTGGCACACACTGTGTACACTAATGAAGATATCAGATGATGAGATTTATTTACAGCAACACTAGTAATGAGAAAAGAGGATAAAATTGCTTCTAGAAAAAAAAAATCTCATGGAGAAGTCAAAGTTCCTTGGGGAGAACAGCTAAACATTGAGAACCTTTCATAAGAAACAAAACTAAAGTTTGCTAACAACTGTCAGGTGGATTTGTGGGTGGATGGAATAAGGTTCTTTGCATTCTCTCATGTGAGATGTTGCTGTCTGTCTAAGCAGACTGTAGGAACTTCTTAAGCATGCTTCCAGCTAATCAAAATCAAGTGGCCATAGAACAGGAAAGAGTTAGCAATAAAATTGATAGATTTGAATCTAACATTAAAATTCAACAATAATCCTTCACTCCTTGAGTGTGCCTCTACTTTATTAATTATTTCAATGCAATATAATTAATTTATTAGTAGCAATTAATGTACTAGTAGCAATATCCTTGAAAAACGACTGTAAATCAAGAAATCATCTTTAATAAAAAAAACCTACTGTGCTTCTAGTGACTCCTGCATATTGGGAGACCTGATATCCAAATATCTGAAAGTCAATAGGAAATGAAAATTTATTAATCAAAAATTAAAACAGGAGTTATTATGCAGCAAGTATTCTATATTATAAAGAAACACAATAACATATGCACAGTATAAACTGATGAGAGCATTTATTGGGTCTTTGATTTATTTTTTTTTCCTAATTTTAATAAGACACTTACAGGCATGCAGAGTGTCTTTGTCTTCTTTGTGACAATCTGACACAGCTTGAGAAAGCAAGCTCACTGTTCATTAGAGAAACACCACCCAGAGGGTCTTTTCAAAAAGCTTTGTGTATTCCAGCTGGAAAAAAGGAGTCTGAATATTTTCTATAGCCTTGCACTTCAATTCTGATGTACTGTCATTACCAGTGTTACAGGAAAAAGAAGAGGTATTTCTTATTGTACTGCCTTGTAGAGCAGTGTCACTGGGGAAATATCACAGCCTGCTTTAGAGGCAACTGCCCTATTTTAGATGTAAGTATATCATAAAGAACTTTATATCTGTCAGGCTTTCTTGGACTGCAATACTTTCCACTCAGGTGAGAGTCTCCTTTTATTTCCCCTGTATGATGAAGTCTATCCCCTATTTACCACTGTTTTTTGTCCATTTATAAGTTAATAACATCTTGACTCTCTCAAGCTTTTAAAAAAATCAGACAGCTCCTTCTCAGGCTGTCGGTCATTGCTTTCCATCTTCTTTTTAACTTAAAACCTACACAATTAACTTGTGTCACCTTAAAAGCCTTCCACACAACACATTGCTCCAGTTGTTGAAGCATATGTAATTATATCCAACAGAACCTGTCCTGGGGCAAGCTGATTTCATGCAACTTTTATAACACCTTTTTTCATTATTTAAGCAAAGTGAAATCTTCAGGACAGTGTGATTAAACTGAAATTGGAACTATTAAAGGTACGGTGTTCTGAGGAAAGACAGACTCCTGCCATCTTTACAGGTAGATATTTTTTCATTTTTTTTTGTAAGAAAAAAAAAGTTTGAGCCACTTGGCACAGGCATTGGTCACATATCCAAGACTATCATCATTATGATTTTTTATGAGTCCATATTAGGGTTTATTAGCACTTTATAGCTTGAGTTGTAGCTTAATTCAGTGGAAATAGAGCCAGTGATTAATATGACATCACAAACCCATCTAAAAATCTTTTCTGACTCTGCTGGAGAAAATCTGTAAAAAAAACCAAACTGAAGGGTTAAAATGAGCCAGGCAAATGTTATGCAAATAATTGCAGTGAGGTGTTTTTTTCAGAGCTAAGAACACATAATTGCCAGTGCAGAATACATGGATAAATGTTGTAAACTGATTACTAAAGCTTGCTGGGATGGGAATTTCGACTTTGTGGGACATTCCAGATTGGATGAGAACAAAACACCAACACTGCAGTCTCCTGCCTTGCAGAACAAACTATTTTGGGCCTCTAACCTCACCCATGATCAGGCGAACTGGGCAGCCTGCCAGGCAGCTGGGGAGCTGGGCAGCAGGTAAATCAGCCAGCAGGCAAAGCAGGGCTATAGGCAGGCAGGCAGCCAGGCAGCTTGCAACTCCATCTGCCAGTCAGCCAGCCAAAAGGTTGGCAAGCTCATATACTGGTTGTCTTCCCAGCTGCCCAGGGGGACAGGCTGGGAGCTGGTCAAGCCACCTGCCTGCCAGGGCAACAAGCAGGCTAGCCTTGCTGCCTGCTGCTTTCTGTCAATGGCTCTGAAGGAATGTGTGTATTCGTGTGGAATGTGCCAATGCCAGTTTTCTAACATCCAACTATTCCAGGAGAATTCATTTAACTAGATCTACTTCTTACAGGAAATATACATATTTAACATACTGAGTTACAGACAACGACAATTCAAGTCTTGGTTGTCTACAGAAAGACTCAGGTGAAATTTAGGATTAAAATTAAGGAATGTAATCTATCTGCTGCTTGGTTGCTTTTAGCTCACTACTGGGTGTTCTGGTTTCAAGGTGTTCTGCTGTTGTGCATTTGCAGACTTGGGTCATGTCCAGCAGCTTGCTACCTTCTGCTGCTTAGTTCCACATGGGATCAAAGAATTAGGCACTTTTCTGCCTCAGTTTCTGACTAAAGTTTGCCTGGTGCATGTCTGTGGATTACATCTGTGTTCCTAGAAGGTACGTAGATGGGTGGCACACTGATGCTGAAAAAAGCACTTGCAATTGCTGCTTGGAAAAATGGTTATTCCATTTACTAAAGGCAAGACAGACCTGTGTCCTCCTTCTGCCTGGAGGATTTGAAACTCTTATCTAATTCGCTGGAAGGACATCTTAAAGACAATGTTTGGAGGGTGTAGATAGTGGAAAACTTTGCCTGCCCAGAGCTGGTGGCAGCATGACACAAATTATTAAAGATCAGAGAGAGAGGGCATGGAAAGATTACAGCCTTCACCTCTGCTGGGAGGCTGGTGCTCTGATTCTTACTTTAGGGCTGTTTCTGTATGTTTTTGTAAGGGGTCTGCATAAAAATGAAGAATGTGGTAAGAACAGGGGCTGGAACTCCTATCAGCCCATTGGCATATAAGTATGCTCACCCCTGGACATATGTAATTATTCATATTTGTCTTTTTCCCCTGAAATTTTTCTCTTGAGCATCCCAGCTTCAGCAATTGGGGTAGAAAGTACTGTGTCCTTCACCCCCTTTTATAGCCCCAGGTAAGGACACTGCCTCCAGCCACTGATGTGGGTTATAACACCAGTCTCTCACAGATGATCTGCTCACATAAAAGTTGGGCAATGCTGTTCCTGCTTGATGTGCCTTAAAAGTATGAATTTATTTTTTTTTCCAAATTTATTTCAGAAAATTTTTGGGCTCAAGCTCAGGAGAGGATTCCCATGCCCTGAGTAAAAAGAATTAGCTCCAGAAGAAAGCAATTCTGGAGACACACCTGAGGACACCTGAAAAATGCTTTGAATTCCTTCATGCAGTGGTCACAATCCCTGGGTCTCCATTCGTGATGCCCTTCCTTCACCCCCCAAATTGTCCTGTTAATGTTACTCTCAGGGCTCTATGCCAAGGTCAAGGGGATGTAACAGCAGCATGCCCCCAAATTTTTAACTTCTTTTGTGTAAGTGTGTGTGGGAAAGGACAAGGATTATACAATAGTTCATATTTTAGGGCAGTGAGAGAAACACCAGCTCCTCTACAACTCACACTTTATTAACACTGTTAGATGGACTCATATCAGCACCACAGTGCCTCCAATCAATAGTACACTGTGAAGATCCATGACCTGGAATCTTGCCTGTATTATTATTTGCAGCATCTGGGATCTATCTATGTATTGACTAAGCCAGCCTGGATCTCCTGTCTGTGCATGAAAGACTCAGTATATTTGGAAAAATACACAAGGGCAAAACAAGGAATGAGTAGGATGAGGAAGGAGGAATCCTGCTGGTTTTGACTTCAAAAAGGAAGAGTAGAAGAGTCAAGGAACTGACATATAAAAGAAAGATTTAGGAAGACAAAAGAAAAGGAAACATGCAAGAAGTAAACAGAATAAAAGCACAAAAGGAGGTTAAAGCTTTAAAAAGGAGAAAGTATAGGATTCATGGGAATCATACATCTAAGAGACATTTTTTCTTTTCTTCTTTCTGCTTGAGAAAGGGAGACAATCAAATACCATAGAACATTTCCAAACTGAGAATATAAGCAAGCTTGTTGTAAAACATTTAATAAAGTAACAATATTTAATTTCAGATTCCTATTAGAAAGCAATCTGAATACTGACTGCAGAAGCCTGGGTAACAGAGGAAGGCCTTTGCAGGAACTCAGAATATAGCTTCCTTCACACAAGGCTTGATTTAATCCTCGTTGCTTGATAAAACTGTCCATCCCATATGTTCATCTCCTCAGTCTTCTTTTGAGGGCTCAGCACACTGCTGCAACATCAGGGAATCGTGCTCAATATTTCAAGACATCATCCCCATTTTTCTCAACTTTTCTTTGTTCCGATGGGAGACAAAAATGAATCTTTTCTGTTAAAAACTAACATTTTGGGCAGCACTAGTGGGAATGGTTGTTTTTTTTTTCCTTCTAACTGCTTTTACCTCGCTGAAGTGCTGGGGTTAAACCCCCAACCCTGAATGAGGGTTGGCATATGGAAGCTGTCCACAACTAAGCAAGAAAGACCCTCCTGACTGGTTTTCACCCAGGGTCTGGCCAGCCTTGGGTGGGAACTGATGAGGAGATCACCACCAGGTGCCCCCACCTTCCACATGAACTTGGAGGTGGGGCAAATGCCACCTCTATAAGAGCTGACTTTGCTTGTGGTGGGGATTGTTTGCACAGTGCTGTGTAGGGTTAGAAGGACTCCCTGGCTCTTCATAGGAAATGGAGTTTCCAGGATGATGCAAGAAGATGATGAATTTCCTTTTGGGACTTGTGGCCTGGCTGATTCCATCTTCCATGACTTGGATCCTTGGCCAGCTTGCTCCTTTCTGCACATCTTGTGTTGTGAGTGAGTGCATTAACTTATTCTTCCTTCTAGTGGGATCTCTGGTGTATGATTTAAGAAGGGAGGGAGGACTTGGGTTGCTAGTTTGCCCATTAATGATGCTGTCCTTCTATGCTGGGCAAGGGGTCAGCAGAAGATTAGCTGAATGCAGAGAGTGTAAGAGAATCACATTAAAACAATACTACAGAGTTTTATTAAAGTACTAAGACAACAGCAAGTAGAATGGAATCTTTCTTTTGGAAGATGTTGTCTGAGGTGGCTCTGGGAGCTCATCCCTCCCTTCCCCAGCCCCACAGAAGGCAGGAACACTTTCCCCAGCCTTTCTGACTTCTGTCCCATGACCCACACATTTCCTACTGCTGCATAAGTGTGTCACCCCTCCTTCAGCCCAGTGCTTTGTTGGAAATAAGAGGCAAAGGATCTGAGCTTACAGTAGTCAAAGGCAGTAATGAAGGTATCACAATAATGTCATTGCATAACTAGGTGATGTGATTTGGTTCTGGTTGCTTTAGAATCGCTGCATTACCACAACATCATACATTGCCCATCACTCCTCTGTAACATTTCTGTAGTGCAGAGGGAGCTAATCTCAATTCTCCTGCAGGGAACTTCCCTGACACAAAACCAATCTGTCAATAGGAAGATCAGGCAGCCAATTCCTTCTCAGCAGCCCTGGCAGAAAGAGAGCTATAGATCTGCTACAGAGATAATCATTGTACTTGGTCCTACAAATGCATTGCAGAAAGAAACAAAGAATATAGAGGGTTGAACTTGCAGCTTCTTGAGGAATTTATTTGTATCTATTCAGCTATGTGGTTATTTTCAACATGTAATCTATGGGCCCTCAGTACAGGAACTGGAAGATTTACAAGAGCTTGGTGAAAATCAAGCCTGTTTATGAAAGCACAAGCACAGCAGACAAGGGTATTTGTCTCCAATATGACTTCTTTCTTTTTTAATTTCCCAGACTGAAAGTAAAATATCCTAGATTACAACAAAACTTTGCAGCATGTTCACAAAAGTAATGCAGAAGATGTTCTAAATGGTGATGAGTATGGTATGAAGTAGGTAAAACACCACTGCAGAAGCTGAACACAACTATAGAGGTGACATATTTTGACAAATTCTCCTTCCTTACAATAGTAGTCTTGGTGTGGGTGCTTTCCAATGTAGAAGCTGAATCTGTTTTAGTATTAATCTGACCCTCTGATGATGGCTTTCATAAATTTCATGAAGCAAAATGATGGATAGACTTTCCTTCTTTTGTGAGTTGAGCATTTTGCTGTTCACAAGATTTTTCTTTCACTTAATTAAGCATTTCTATTCTTATGGACTTGGTTTTTTACCTCCTACTTTGTGAGAAGGAGGACAAAGATAAGGTTGAAGATAACACATTTCTCCCTTTTTCAGCAGTAGCTGTAGTGTTGGAAAAAAGAGTGAAGCAGGATGTGATATTGATCTTTTACTGTTATTTGGGACAAACATAATTATAGCTCTCTTTTGTTTGCATTGCTCAGTAATGTTACAGGGTCTGACAGCTGTATGAACATCTCAGAAAAACAAAAAACCAACTTGTGAGAAGATTGTTCAGATCAAGTTTTGTGAGGTATATACATTTTTTATACCTTGCTTTGTACTGCAGCTAAACTCACTAGGCAAATTCACATCTCAGCTTATTTGCAAATCAGTAATGTTCTGCTTACATATACCAGAGCTGAATATAAATGATAATCTCCTGCTGAACAAATGGAGATACTATTTAGAGAACAAGATACATGCTCAGAAGGCTGGAAGCAGAAGGCTTGCAGTCTTTTCCTCACCTTTAGCTTAATTCATGACCCTGAGAAAGTCACTTCATCTGCAGCCTTATTTCCTCTGTAGTCCTTTGTTTGCTCTATCTGGTTAGGCTTCTGGGGTAGACACTGTCCCTTTTTCCCTGAGAGGTATCTAGAACCACAGTGGTTGGAGAATCAGTTGTGACAGATCCATATGCATAAACCTCATAGATAGTTCTGCCAATCCAAATTAGTCTGGAGTTTATAATAAATCATGAGAACACTCTGACTTTAAATGATGCACTTCAGAAAACTGAGGTTTAAAGAGAAAACATAAAATCTGCAAAAATAAGGCAGAGAATTTGAACCATTGATGCTTCTGTGTACTATAGGTTGTGTAATACTTGGAATAGGTTTGCTTTCCTTCAAGTGAATTGTGCTGGTTTTAAAGTTCTTTGATACAGTAGAGGTTGCATTTGTTCTATTAGAATGGGAAAAGTCTTGGTCTCAGCACAAGAGTCAAATGTAGGCTTAAATCCATGTCAATATATGTGCAATTTACTGAAGTGGAAAGAACTGCTGGTGGTTTTAATAAGTTAAGCACAGTTATATTGTGTTTCCTCAGTTGGAGTTGAATGAGTCCAATGCATTTGAATGAAATACCTTAAAAAGTTTCTCCAGAGTTCAGTGTTAAATCCACTGGAGGTCAGAAAACCTGCCTGGACATACATCCATGATTCCATGCTCTGTGATCATACCACTAGCATATCTTGATGGGATCATGTAACTTCAACTCTTTCTGTTCATTCATTCACAAAATGATTAAGACTTAACTGTGGCACCTGCTAGAATATTTAAATAATTAGAATATAGACATCACTGAATGAAGCTATTGTAAAAGAATACAGCTATTGTAGTTCCTGAAGATGGATAAATAAAAGTCTGCCATTGGAAGGTGGCTATTATTAAAGGTTTGCATGAATTTCAGCTTTACAGATAAACTAAACTGTCTATTGGATTTTAGCAGCTAAGTTTTCATCATTATTGGCCCATTTTGCCAGTTTAAAAAAAAAAGTAAATTTATTTTATAGCTTTACCCTATTTAAGTAGAAGCTGAAGAGAAAAAAAAATTAGATTTGATTCCTTTGTTATTTGTTACATGTAATTTATGGATATAATCCTGTAACAATTGTTTCCTGATTCCAAATTCATGGGTTAGAGGACTGAACCTTCAGGTAATCATTCAAGATTTGGGAAGTGGGAGAGACATTGATATCAGCATATTAAAAATACAAAAGCTGCTGCACAAAGAAATAAAAGTTGAATAGATTGGAGCCATAATGGTCTTGCTTGAATCTACTTATAAAACATATGAAGTGTAAGCAACTTTACAAATGGTGAAGAAATGGAATAAATGCAAAATATTTCAATTAATATTGATAATATAACTTTCAAGTTTTTTGACAAGACAAGGTATCTTGGGGTAACTAGCAATAAGTCTTTACTATTTGACAAGCACTCCACTGACTTGATGGCTTCACTGGGTTTGAAATGGGTCTATGTACACATAATAAATGAAGCTTAGATTTTACAGAAAGAAAATATATTTTACCAGCTATGGAACCTACCTCTTTTTCTTCTGGTTTCACATATAGTGCTTCAGATAGGTTATTGACTAACCTTGAGAGAAGATCATAACTCAGCATGAAATGAAAAGCTTTTTATGATCATACTGGCTCACTCCTGCACCATATTAAACAAAGGAAATTAGGTGAGCCATCATAGGAGATGTCAAAGTTCAAATCTACATCTTTTTTCCTTTTCCTGGGAAAAATATTAAAGTATGCTGGCTTGTTTATGTTTAAAGATGTATTTCAGAGACAAAACCAAAAAATCATAGTGTAATATAAGAAGACTTAATTCCTGTGTTAAATTGAATAACTTTTCTTGCATTTTATGCATTTTTAGTTTGATTTGGATTTTAGCTAGCTTTCTGTCTTCTATGCCAATCCATCAGAAGAACACTTTATAGAGGCTCAGAATGTGCAAAGCACTTGCAAAACACTAGTTCAGGATGAACTGTACACATACCATTCCTAACAGATATTTTTCCTAATATCCACAGAGAGTTACTTAGTACTAACTACCTGGGCAATACTTTCATAGGCTTTAAGATATTAACAATTAACACCTTCCCTTACGTTTAATCTGCAACTGAAACTGCTCATTATTCAGTAACTGCTTCTCTGAGTACTTTGGGATGAAATTAATCTCTTCAATTCCAACAGATTAGGAAAGGAGTATGGATACATCTGGCCTCCTTTGTGGTGTGTTGCTTTTCCTT
>NW_008600959.1:0-24202 GCF_000691845.1 Merops nubicus
CTCCTAACATTCTGTGATCCTGTGATTTTATACTAAAAGAGGATAGATTTAGTTTCAATGTAAGGAATTTTTTTATAATGAGTGTGGTGAGACACTGGAACAGGTTACCCCTAACAGAAGAAGTTAACAAAATATATCTCAGATGAATGACTTAAGTTTATGATTTGTTTGGTTGGTTTTTTTGGTTTTTTTTTTTTCTTTTTCTTTGTTTTGGTCAATGCACACCTGACTGGTCTTTGTGTCCAGCTGGATCTTCGATTCACAAGAGAAAACAAGAAAAAAATGGATGCCCCCCTAGGAGGGGAGATACCTTGTGTTTGAAGTAGTCTTTTATACAGGCCAAAGCTTTATCTAATAAATATTAAGACATGCTAAACTTAATAAACATACCCACTATTGTCTCAGCCTCCTCTACAATCGAGGTTTAGTGACCATATCAAAACTATGGAATTAAGGCACAGAAAAAAAGTTAAATTAGTTGATTAAGTTTGTACAACAAACCAGCAACAGAACTGGAAATTGAAGCTTGGTCTCCTGAAAACAAGGTGGGTGTTTGCCAAGAGGCAGTTGCCAAAGAACAAGTTTGTGTAAAAGACCCCTGAAGCTTACTACTCATAGCAATTCTGGTAATGAAAAAGTTAGCATGTAAACAAAGGTATGAAATTAAACCTTGAAAGGGAATTAAACTCTCCGAGGAAACACAGGAGAAATGAAGTTTCCCTGCTACATAATGCAGCTCTCAGGATGTCTTTCTCATGAGTGTTATGGAAAAGAAACAGGGAAACACATAAAAGTGATATAAAAATAATCTCATTCCATTTTTTCTAAATATTTTTCACTGTAATAGCCAGAAACTTTTTATAGTAAAATCATCCAAAGCCCAGGAGTCTGCTCCAGTCTCCTGCTTAGCTGTTGTGCACAGTAGCCTCAGGCAACTGGGTTACTCTAAAATTTAATTTTTATTTAAAGAGGTAAATTGGAGTCTACCCTCTCAACTCACAGTTCAGCTGCTATGGAAATAGCAGTATACTGTAAAACTCGGGACAGATCTGCAGCAAAACTTAAGCTCCGAAAAGAGAGATCTAAGTTATGGAGTGAGCTCTGGAAACAGGGGATAATAAACATACAAAGACCAAACATTTTTCTCCCTTTTGGTAGGTGATATCATTAGTAGTGATAGGTACATCACAGTCAGAAAATTAGGCTAGCTAGCTTCAGTTAGCTAATCTTCCGATTAAAACTTTAACCAATTTTTCAGGTAAACATTTAAAAAGGATTTTACAACATCACTTGCCACACAGAGGTGAGATTTGTGAAAGCAAAAACTTTGAAGGAATTTTATAGTACTGGTAAACTGAGAAAAATGTAACTGGGCTAATATTCACTAAATTCAAGAGTTCTTTGTTTTGCAACCTTAATGGTTTGTTCCAAGATTTTCCTTCCCACCCCAACCACCATTCCGAGCCTGATCTTCCTGCCAAAGGATGGTGCATGCCCACTTGAGATGTGTGGGAAGAAAAGGAAGGGCTAGGGGACACTGAAACAGTGTGTCAGCTAATTAACGCTTTTTAATCCTTCTCATTTTGAATGAATAGAGTCAATACGATTTTACAGTGGGAAATAAGCTCAAAGACATTGAAAAGTGTGATAGGCAAACTGTTTAATGCTGTGTCAGTGCTCTATTAATTTTACTTTTAGTGCAAACTCTTATAACATAGAGGTAGCTTAGACTATCAGTATTTTAGGGATGTGATGCAGAGTTAGGCAATTCCATCAGATCAAAACTTAACTTTTTAAACCTAGATATCTTCCTTGAAGAAAGTTATTGAAGAGATGCCAGAATAGTTTAATATATGACATTACAAGACAAGCAGCTTTGGTAAGACTTTGTTTCCTTTGAGTAAACTTTCAGCACTGTTTCTATGGAAGCCTGAAATGCTGGGGTCTGAACCCCGAGCCCTGAATTAAGGTTGACATATGGGTGATTCCCACAGCCCTTCATAAAGAGGGGGTGAGTTTGCCTTATGGCTTCCCCCCAGGGTGCAGCCGGCCCTGCAGGCAGAGCCATAAGGGAAATGAGCCCCAGGGGTCCCGCATTGAGTTGACAAAGGTCAGGTGTCTGCTTGGGGATAAAAGCTGGGACCACTTGCAGGGAGTCAGGAGTGTCTGTCTGTGGAGTGCACTCCCCAGAGCTTCCTGGTTCAGGGCAGACCTCCTGACTCTCCCTGGAACTGGGTCCCGGTCAGCTTGGACCTTTGTGAATGCGGGCTAGATGGGTGAGAGCTGACCATGTAGCTACCCTTATGTGTTCAACTTTCTGATCTGTCTGTTTCCCATTCCATCCATGGGAAACCTTAGTTCTTTGCTTGTACCACCTATTGTCGGTCAGGCTATGTCTTTTTGGGGATTGTTGGGCATAATGTCAGCTGTATGTGAACTAATTGACTTGTTTGTACCCAGCAATCATTCATGGAATGTCCTTTTTGTATTCAATACATTACACCTATTGGTTCATCTTCCTCCTGGTTGTGTCATTTGTGTTAGACCTAATCGTTTGCAGAACAAAGCCTTATTTACAAATTGCCACATCAACATTATAGGTCCTTTCCACAACACAGAAACATCAAAAAATGTATATTATAGTACTAAACAGAGATTTCCCCCACACCCCCCCAACAAAATGCTTTTCATTAATTTCTTTTTTTTCTTTAGATCATAGTTACACACAATTATGCTCCTTCTTAAAAAAAACCTTTGTTATATCCCATAATGTAGAGAGGTGATACTTCCTTTAAAATGCTCTTCCACCAGTGGTCACCAAGAAAGAGAAAGTCTATGTGTGTGTGAAGCTACTGTCATGTCACTCCGAATTAGCTCAGTCGGTGTTAGTCATCTCCACATGAACAGAAACCTCCCAGAGGAAAAGGTTTTCATTAGATCTCAACAGTCTCCCAGCCTCCATCTATCTACAAAGCAAAATCCCTGTTTGATCTTGAACTCGGCTCTCTATAGGATAGGGCATATTGCAGCACTATCACAGTGGTTTAACTCTGTACACTGTTGTCATGAGTAATTTGGGTCTGAATATGGATTAGAGGAAATATTTTTTATTTCTGTCTGCAGTGCAAAGAATCATTCTATACTTTTAATTAGCCATCACCTGCAAATAAATCCAATTTTAAGAAGTGAATGGTATCTATTTGCAAGGAAGAGCTTCAAAACCACTGCACAAAATTAATTGTCAATTTAAAACAGAGTGTATTACACAACTTTATAAATGTTCATTTGTAGAGTTTCTTATGATTCAATTAGCTCTTTGGAGTAATTGAGATGATGTCCAAACACTTTTCAGTCTGTTGATTTAATTCCTTACGTGTCTTTCTCGTTTTGTCATCCACTCTTACATTCAGAGAAATTATTGCCCTGTGTTTTCCTGAATTTCATAAATTAAGCAAGATATTTGATCACATTTTTTTGAAAAGTCTTTTAGAAAAAGAAGATCTGTAGACATGAGAGAAAGGAGAAAAAAAAAGGATTCAGAATAAACTGAAAACTAGCTTCTTGGTGATTTCGTATGAAAGTTTAAGTTGTTCCCTTTCAAATTATCACAGGTAGCAATGCAGCTGTTTGCACTTTCCTGGAATTCCAGTTCTGTATCACGACAGCAAAATCTTCTTGATCATATAGGGTGATAGTCATCCTTCCCTCTAACCCCAAGATGAAAAGATTTTTGGTTAAAACTAGTAACCTAGACTCCTTTTGCAATCAGTGGCATAATAAAGGAAACTCCAGATGTGATTCTTGGAAAACTGTCACTTGGAAAACTGTCTTAATGCAGGATTAATTCATTTCAGGAGAGTGGCCTTCTCCCTCCACCTGATTGATCTTTGACTTTAGTTGGCTAAAGGTAGGTGAGATGAATCTTGCCTACAATCACTGAAAGTAAGGATGCTGGCAGTTTGCTGTGTAAACCCTGAATGTGACACGCATAGGCTGTGCCACACAAAACCTAGCTGTGACCTTCATTTAGCTTTCCTGAAGAGTAGTATTAATCTGCAACAGTTTGTAAACAAAAGCCAGGCAAGATAAGAAACAAAAGTAAAGACTGAAACGAAATAGTGGAGATGGTAACAGTAATTTCGGGTCTGGAAAGAGAAACACTGACCTAAAAATTTATTAAAAATTAGAAAAAAGAAACAAAACTGAAAGACTCAGCTAGGTGAAATTAGGTTCAGCTTATCAGAAAGCTCAGTTTGACTGATATCTCATTGCCTGACTATGAATTCCTGCCTAACAGTCTCATCAGGTGTCTGTCAGGAGAGATGTATATGCTAACGCTTAGCCCATACACTTTAGTGGCAAACATCTATTGCATGTATTAGTGTACTAGCCAGAAAACACTGTGTATTCATAAAAAAAACTTTAGTCCTGCTTAGAGTTTCTAATCCTGGTGAAGAAACCCTAAAGTGCGTAACTTTCTACTGAGAGTAGAGGTAACTACTAAAAAAGAAGAGTCAGATGGCACCATCCTCCTGAGATTGCCAAGGACAAAGACAACTACTAGAGGCCCAACCCATGTGCCCATACAAGTCCAAATCTGTCTCAACTGACTTGAGGCAGCAAACACTGGAAGACAGGCACTGACTTCCCGTGTGAGTATGGATTTACAAAAAACAGTTTCCTGTAAGAAAATGGGAGTGTGGAGGTCAAACTAAAATAATGCCTTACTGAGCAGGATACTGCAGGGACAGTCGGGAAGCTTGGGTTCCTTAGTGTTCATTGCTACCAATGGAAACATAAAAATTTCCTAAGCATGGAAATGACTGAACAAAACAGAAACATTAGGAGAAGAAACTCTATATTCAGAGGGAAAAATAATATGAAGGAGCATAGAGGAAGTGTGAACTGTTACCAGCACCTGCAGCTACCAGAAGGCACCCACATATCTGGTGGGCATTGCCCAACTAATCTACTGAGAGACATGAGCAGAGAAAGGAGCCAGAGAAGGTTCCAGAGTCTCTGGGATCCTCGGGGACACTTGGTATTTCATTCAAAACCTCTGCCAATTCTGACTCATGGGCAAATCACTTTTCCTGTGTTCTTTCTCTTCTTACACTTTGCCTTATCTTGCCCACTTAGCACAAGAGGTCTTTAAAGGTGAAGTTCATATGCCACTGTGTTTTGGCATAACACAGTGCTGCTGCAATAAAAGGACCGAGTGATACTTTCATTTTCCATAGCATTAACAAACCGTTTCTATAGTTAAGTATAGTTCTGGCTAGCTCTGAAAAGTTCTGATATCAACAGGAATGAAAAAGAAACCTCCTGACAGTTTCCTAAATGACATAAAATAGCTACTTTATAGATTTTAGCCATATGAAAGTGATCTACCCAGACTTTTCCTTGTGAGATACATTTGAGATACATTTAAGTCTAGGTCTGATTGTTTATTTTTACTTTTATCTTTGCTGCTTTGTTGTTCTGTGTTCCCTTTTAGGTCTAAGCTATCTAACATTTCAAAAGTCTTTAAGCAGCTTGACTACTGGACCATTAACTCAGGAATGAAAGAACACAGTCAACTGACTAAAAGAAGCAATGAATTTACTATTGAGGTTTTATGTCTGAAAAACAGACCAAATAGAGGGAGAATGAGAAGGGGGTTTTAATTAATCTCAGTAGCTCATTGTGTGTGTGTGGTGGTGTTTTCTCCCTTTTTTTTTTTTTTAAATAATAGTCTTACTGGAATTCTCACAAGAAAATCCAAACACATATTTGGTTTACAGCCACAGGATGAAATGGTCCTGATTATATTTTTACATCAGTTTTATGCTGGCAGAACCCAAAATTACTTAAACAGGGTTAGTTACTGCATGCCATCACAATAGAAAGCAGACTCGGGTCCAATATAATATTCTCTGTTCAAGCAATGGAATAATCAGCTATGAAAATGATTAAAACCAATTTCTGCACACCCATACTACCTGCAGTCCATCTCCATATCTTAAGTGTACATTTGAAATGTTCTTCAAGTCTAACTATAGCTATTTCCCACCCCAGACAGTTGTAATGAAAATATAAAATGCTTTCTAAGTTGCACCTTATTTTTGTATAACTATTGTGTTCAGTGCAGGACAGATTTTCCTTTGGCGTTTTTCTGTCCTAACATAGAATGCCACCAGACACAAACACATGGCCTGACACTGTTTTCCACACACTGATACCATCATCTTCTTCCCTCTTGTACAATACAGAATGACATTATCATTAACAGGCAGACCAGCAGCCAAACTCCTCGCTCTGCTCCCACATCACACACCAGAGATCCAAAGTGCCAGACAACCAGAGGGAGGAACAAATCAATGCACTCACCCGCCACACGGGACATGGAGGAGGGAGCAAGCTGGGCAAAAAGCCAAGTCATGAGACCAATTATGTCCTAGGGACTCAGAGACAGCTTCATGTTCCAGCCCTGCCATCTTGGGAACTCCACTTGCTGTGAAGAGTCAGGGAGCCCTTCTAATAGCCAGAATCCTCACATAAAACATACATTATGTAGGCAAACCTCCCAACTCCTCTGCAAGCAGACTCTGCTTTTATAAAGGTGGTTTCTTGCCCTGCCTTCAAGTTAATGTGGAAGGTTGGGGCACCTGGTGGTATCACCTACTCAGTTCCCACCCAAGGCTGGCCAGACTCTGTATGAAAACAAATGAGGAGGGTCTTTCTTGCCTGGTTGTGGACATCATCTATAGGCTAACTCTCATTCAGGACTGAGGGTTGTCCCGATCCGATATCAGGGGAGGTTTTGATATGATCCCAGGAGGTGAGATTAAGACACAAGCGAGGTCAAATGCCCTATACCCAATATAGTTTTTTATTACAAAAAAAAGAAAAGTGTTACAAAAGATTAGTGATAGGACAGAGTGAAAATAAAAGGCAGAAATGAAGCAAGCGGTCGGTAGAGAGTCGCCAGAGCAGTGACCATCAGGGGCCCGCAGGGCGCCGTCGGGCTGGAGCCGTCTCAGCTTCGGGGGTGGGCGGTGGAGCGGGCCGGAGAGCCACGAGCAGGTGAGGAAAAAGAGCCCCGGGCAGTGTCTGCACTGGATTAAATAGGGTCTGGGCCGGGTACTGACATCACGGGTCCTCCTCCAGGTTGGCTCCTTTAGGTGAAGTGCGCCTGCAGGGCTTCAGGCGGAGGGGCTGCCAGGCCCTGGGCATGGGGCCCGTCCCATGCAGACGCCCACACTGCACGTCCCCGGCCGGGGTAGGGATGGGGGGCAGGCCAGCCGTGTGCGCGGGGGCTCCTCCGGAACGGCCCATGACTCACACACGTGCTTGGCTTGTGACAGTGTGGTCTGTGCCCAGACAGGCTCTGCCCAGCTCACACAGCTCTCCCACACATGCAGTCCTCCATCCAAGGCTATCTTTGAGACAAACACTCCATGGCTCAGTTCTTCACAGGGGTTTAAACCCCAGCACTTCATACCTATTTTTTTTTTTTTTTTTTTATGATAGCAAGTAGATCTGAGAAGCTGCAGATATGACATCACATTTTGGGAGTTCTAACCACAGCTTTTCCAGATGAAATACACCCAGGCATCTCAAATAACACTATGTGTGACTAAAAACCCAAGGTGAATGAGATTCTTACTGAAAATGTTACAGACCTAGGGATCCCTCAGTATCAATTTCTAATTTCCTCTAATTAGTTTTGTGTGGCCCAAAGTGCAACTGCAACTGACAGTCATCAGTCTGATCTCCAACCAAAAGATACTCACCTCTTGTTGCTATGGGTGAGGCATCAGAGATCTGCATTTGTTCAAGTGGAATTCCACTCATTTTATACCTGTATAAGTGTGAACAAAAGATGTTTTTGACATTAGGAGTTTATGACACAAGAATGAAACACAAGCTCAGTTTGATTCACAAGTGAGAAAAGAATTTTTGACTGAGAAAAATCAAAGCTTGTACTAGAATTGCAGATCCTTTATGAAACCTTAAGCCAGGAAAAAAAATAGCTCTTTATTGTCCACTTAACATTGCAGCTCCAGTTCTAAGCACAGAAAGCAAACTACCATATTTGATATAGCATTTTTCTCCTCCTCCAGAATAAATCTGTAGCAACTCAGATTAAATCAAAGAAGTTAATCACATGCAGCAAACCATATAAACTAGAATGGAGTTGGACCCTTTCAGATATACAATGGGCGTCAGGAAAGAAGTAGAACTAGACATGTCACTTGAATAAGAATTTTTGTGATACTAGAGCAGTTCAGGAAAATTCAATTCCAATGGAAAATAAATACCTTAAAAATTGTCTCAAAATTATCTAATATTTTTAATGGCACTTCTGTGAAATTTGACCTCTGTAAAGTTTTACAAAGGCACACAACGAACAGATTTGCCATATAATGTTTAATTCCCTCAGACCTTTATACTGAACATATGTGATAACGGAACCTTGGAAAGCCCATGGAATTAAAATATAGCCCAAATTAAGTCAATTTGGGATTTCCGAATGCATCATTGAAAAACTGTCTTCCTCTCTCTTAACTGCACACCAACATTCTTTCCACCAACCCAGAAACTTCAACCCAGCACAGGTACATAGGCCATACACTTTGTAAGCCAGTGCTAGTAGCACTTTGAGTTGGCAAACCACTGCATACTTACCTTGATCTTTCCTGCCAAATAAGTATTTTACACTTATAAAGAGATATTAATGTCTACAACTTAATGATGGTGACGATGGGGTTGAGTTTTTATGGATAAGAATCAGGGGAAGGCCAACAAGGCTGATATCATAGAATCATAGAATCATAGAATCATAGGGGTTGGAAGGGACCTCGAAAGATCATCTAGTCCAACCCCCCTGCCAGGGAATCTGTTACAGACTGCCCAACCAGGATGAAGAGGCAGATGAAATACTCTCTAAGCAGTTGGGAGAGATTTCACAATCGCTACCCTTTGTTCTTGTGTGGGACTTCAACTTCACAGATATCTGCTGGACATACAGTACAGCAAGGAGGAAACAGCCCAAGAGGATCCTGAACTGCATGGAAGAAATGTATGCATTGCTGGGTAAGACCCTGGCTGGATGGCCAGGCCCAAAGAGTGGTGGTGGATGGAATTAAATCCAGTTGGTGGCTTGTCACAATGTTTCCCAGGGCTCAGAGATAGAGTGCACCCTTGGTAAGTTTGCAGATGACACCAAGTCGGTCTGCTTGAGGTTGGAAAAGCTCTACAGAGGGCCCTGGATGGGCTGGATTGAGGGGCTGAGGCCAACGGGATGAGATTCAAGAAGGCCGAGTCCTGAATCCTGCAGTACAATCACAAGAACCCTACTGAAAACTACAGGCTTGGGGAAGAGTGGCTGGAAAGCTGCCCAGCAGAAAAGGACCTGGGGGTATTGATCGACAGCCAGTTAAATATCAGCCATCAGTGTGCCCAGGTGGCCAAGAAAGCCAATGGCACCCTGGCTTGTATTAGATACAGTGTGGCCAGCAGGACAAAATATTGTTATTATTCAGTAAATGCATGTCCTTCCACACAGATCAACTTGTGTGGGTCAGTTTTCCAGCTTTCAAATCATCCAGCTCTCACCTCTCTTCCTCTGTATTGATGATACTTTCCAACATCAGAGAAGGAACACACTTCCTTTTTGTATGAGGCCATCAATTAAAACTTCAACTAGGGTGAACTGCATCATGAGTAATATCTTTAATGATTTTCTGCAGCCAAACTTTTATCCTTTTATAATTCTTGAAACAGCCAAAATTTCTCCAAGTAATAATTCACTAAATGTAGTATAGAAAATGCTATTCCTCTGCACAAGGAAGACCTAAACAAAAAACATCACACTTTTGTTACCAAAGATAAAGCATGACATATGACTGACTTTGCATAAATCCGGTATGCAGCACCCCAACTGTATTCAAAAACAGTAAATCTGTAGACACTTGAAAATGGAAAAAAAGACACCAATATTAAAAATTGTCCTCCCCAAAATGTCAGAAATGTTTTTGGCTAATGGGTCTTTGGCACCATCTTGACAAGTATGAAGAGTTTCTTTTGTGTAGTAAAAGTATTTATTGCTGTGGATAAGCCCCAAGTGTTAAGAGCACATTACCTGAAGAGGTTTTAATTGCTAGCATACAGAAACAATGGAATAAGAAGAAAGACAAAGAAAAAAACTTCAGCCAGAGGATGTGGAAAGGTGCTCCAACTTCTGAAATGGAGGCAAATTACAGTAATATCAGGGCTGAAAAGGAAACCCAGAAAGCCATTTGTTCCTCAGGCAAGCGCCATAAAATTATTCACCCGAGCACTGCAAATTCACAGGGCTGAGGAAGTGGATATCCAGAAACATGAAAGGTGTGTCACCTAGGATGTTTAAAATTTACTAGATTGTGTCAAAACACATGTAAGATACTATAAGAGATCAGATTTAATTGTTCGCTATTTATTTGAAATAAAAGTGATACATGTACCTGAGCTCTGACAAAAGGCTTCAGTGGTTGAATCTCACTCATATGCCAGAACTTGAAAGTTCAAAGAACTTAAGAAGCTTTTATAACTAAGATGGAGGTGACAGCCCTATTACTGGCATCTGAAGACAAAGCTTAAATACTTCTGGAAAGATATATAAGACCTTCAGTAAGGTTCTTTACACACACATACACTTAGGCATATACATCTAAAGCATTTTTAAAGCTGTGCTGGCCCACAATAATTGAACAAGCTTCAAAACCAATAGGGTTCCCAAAAAAATTGTCATGTACTAAATCATGCACATAAATCATGAAAGGTGAACTCACAACTAGTAGTTTGAGCTAATGGTTCTAGTCACAATTGTGTTGAATGTACAACAATAATGCAAAGTAGGGCTGTTTTTATGAATGCTTGCCAACCTTGTAATAAGCTAAGCAGGACACATGATATATTCTTGTAAATCATAAAATCAGATGACAGGCTTCCAGGATGAAAGAATGGGCTCCATTTCAGTACCACAAACATGAACATATGGGGGTTTTTTTCGTTTGTTTGTTTAAATGGGTCCTTATTTTTATCAAAATATAATTTTATTTTTTTTTTGAAAAACAGACCTATAACTGAAGTGCCTTTTGTTTGGTTTGGAAATAACATTACAAATAATCAATACAAAAAGATGATTTTTGTGTATTTTTATGTCAAAGTAATCATGTTAAAGTTGTGTGTTTGTAAAAAATATTCTTTAATTAGGGAACCTATTAATTCACTTCCGTCCCTCACTTAAAAATTATTAGAACCAGGACACTCTGAAGGACAGAAGGGACATTTTATGTGAAGTGTTACTTCTGTTCATTAAATGTAATGTAATAAAAAGGTGAAATCTTTCAGACAACACTCTATTAAATATTCTCTATAGGTTACCAGTTCCCTAAGAGTTAGCAACTTAAGCATATGTTTTTTTGCTTTCCTCACTTCTAAAGTGCTGTACCAAATGGTGGAATAAATCTATAATCCTCACATAACTACTCTGAAATATTACAAAAAATGTTTTCCTCCTTTCAGCTTCTCAAAAACTTGTGTTTAGTGTCAGTTTTACTCACAAACTCTTGAAGGGGGGGACTTTCTCAACCCCCTGATCCCATGGCAGATTTGGAATTAGTATGGTTAAAATTTTCTCATCAATGAACTTCAAACTTTCACCAAACACAACTTTACATTACTCTCCCTCAATGACATAGGAGGCCTTAACTTTTCTCTGTACAGCAGGCCTACCCCATCAGTATTTACTCTCTCTTGCAAATAATTTTTTTCTTCCAAACCAAACCTTGGTTTTTCACTTCAGAAAAGAACACAATGTTTATATTGACAAAAAGAAGGGTTCTTTGTCATTGAGACAACATCCAATACACCAAAAAAAGCTAAAAAAAGCTAAGAAGATTTTATGGTTGTCACGTGAAGGGAAGGAGGTAGGTGTGGGTAAGGGAGAGACAAATTTGGTAAGAGACAAATCCCCTTGTTTTCTAGCCAGTCCTCAGATATTATAGAGGCTGGGGGCAGCTGAACTTGTGTCTCAATAGGTTCTAACTACAGCCGTGACTGCAGGTCCAACACCAGATGCACGAACAGCCTGGTGCTGTAGGTCTGGCTGCATTCAACAGCAGCCGTCGGAGTCACGAACAGCAACATACAGATTCTTTGTGATTGCTGGTGATGAATACACTAAGCTGCAGAATAGCTATAGAGCCCTAAAAAAGCAATTGCAATTACAATAAAAATAATAATCTCCTGGGGAAAATCACTCGGCGGAGCCAAGACCACAAATCTTACCAAAGGTGTCCCTGCTGGGGAGGGGTGAGGAGAACAAACTGTCAGTCAGTCCCTACGACTTGGTGCCAAATTCTCCTGCCAAAAAACTGGGTTCAAAAAGGGGGGATATTTATACCTTTTTTTTGTTGCTGATGTGTAAAGTGTGGGGATGGGGCTGTGGGCAGATGATTGTTCCATATAATCAGCACAAAACTTCCATATCTGCACCTGCACCTGCATCTGCAGGGAGCAGATCACTGCCATTGTGAGATAGGTGAGGAAATGGGGCAAGCAGCCTCCCCTGCATTTCACATTCCTTATCCAGGCATCTAGTGCAGAGACCACTGAGTCTTCACCCAGACCCTGTGACTGCCCTGGCACCAGTTCTTTGTTTGCAGTGTCCAGCTTTGTGATTTGTGCTTGTTTTGTGCTTCCAACGTCTGACAATGGTTGAGAGGAGAACATAAAAAAGAGAGGGGAAAAATCCTACATTTTAATATTAGCATCAACGTTATGAAAGATTATCCACTTGTTCCAATGTTAAAAAAGTTATCTTCCCCCTATACAATAATTATCACTTAAACTTGGGATCACAACAGGGAACCAGAACCCCTTCTTTAAATGATGACACAGGTACTTTCCTTCTAACCTGTTAGGCTTTGACTCTTCTCTTTTTCCATCTTTCTTACTGGACAAAATAAATTATTTATAATATTCAAATTCTAATATATCATTGTACTTCAGAAGTAATTTCTTTAAAGACAGTGATTTATCAGAGCATAGATTCATACAAGGTTTACTGATCTCAGGACACCTTTTTGAATACAAAATTCATGTAAACTGCTGCTTTAAATTTCAGAAAAAAAGAGTCAGGAAAATTTTGTTGTCATGGAAGCTATAGGAAATCTGGGGCAAGAACATTACTTTTCTTCTCAGATGTATAAAACTGTGTCATGTGTCCCTGGAGCTAATGTTTGAAAAGAATGGACTTCAAATAAAACTCAAATGTTGATGAAAAATACTTGATATAGGTATGAGACTTCATTTGTGGTAAAACAAAATCTGTAATGTAATGTCACTGAGTACACTTTATTATGATTAGTCCTTTCTTTTTAATGACATTATATTAAGTGCTGTGATGAGATGCATTAGAAACACAGATAAATGGGTTTGTAAACAAAATAAGTTTAAGAAAACACTTTTTTTTTTCTTTTTTAAACCTGTCAGCTGTGGTGCCTCATGCTGAAAATTTGATATGCAGACTTTTGAAAACACAGGTGATGAGGAACATAGGCCTACAGAATACGAGTAGACCCTGTGCTCTTAAAACATTTACTTTTCCTCTTTTCCTTGAAAACCCAACTGTAGGTTTCAGGGAGCATATGTTCAAAATGCCTAGGGCCCAGGTACTAATGGTTCTTGTGAGAATAAACTAGTACTTGAAAAATTCAAACATACTCTCAGTCAGGTAACTTGAAATGTAACCTCATGCTATTCAATTAAACATGCAGGAGATAGATACATAATTTTTGGAGATGAAAATTAATACTTGCAAAGTAACCTGAGTGTCTGCACCTGTAGACAAACCAGTATGCATGCAGCAGTAGTACTAAGACAACACACAGAAAGTGGCAATAGGTGTTACATAAGCAGTTAGACAAATGCTAACTGTTCTTTAATTGGGATCAAGGAAGATAGAATAGCCCATAGTGTAAAAGAAACATTTTCTAGCAGAACACATTTCTCTCTATTAACATCTTAGCACTTTAAATTTCATTACTTCTGCTTTCTGCTGTTTTCATGGCCTTACTTCTTGCCCCTCATGGCCCATGCTTTGACAGGCAAACAATTTGCATAGTAAAAATAATGCAGGATGAATAGATTTTTGCTCAAGCTACGGAGCACGGATGTTTCAGACATTTTGTACATCAATTACTACACAAAAATCAAAATAGTGTGCAAGCCCTCACTGCATCAAAGCTTTAGTAGGTTCAAAGGAGGAAGAAAATCCTTAATAAATGTATCTGTGAGGTACAGACTTACAAACTTATTTCCAGTGGGTTTAATTCAGAAGAGTAATTAACAATGCAACTTCTGTCCCCATGTTAAGAAAAGAACATGCATTATACTTGTTTAAACAGTCTATAGTTCTGCACAATGAAAATCAGAATAGTGAAACTATAACTACGTAACAACATTGATGGATTTTAATGTTAATTTTTACTAAATGTGTGCCAGTTATATGACTGACTTGATAGATTTTTAATCTACTTCATTGCTGGTTTGCTTTCAGTATCAGTAACAGACTCTTTTTTTGCATAAAAGTAAAAGCTCAAAGGATATATATACATAGAGTTGCTTCAAAAAATAATGCATATGAAGAGAAAGAAATCCTGGCCTTTCTTTCCAGGATTCTGCACCAGGCAGGATAACAAATTTATTACTTTCAGAGGGGCCAATAATTAGCTGTAGGCTACTGACTTCAGAGATGTACAAGGAATTAAAAATCTCAGATGCCTCAAAGATAATTAGCTCAGTGGGGAAAAAGGGCTTTCTGTGTTCCCATAACTTGTCTTAACCAGAAAGGATGTTTTCTTTTAAAGCAGCATTAGGTGGGGTTTTTTTGGTTGTTTTGGGTTTTGTTTTTGGTTTGGGGGTTCTTTTGATGGTGTTTTGTTTTGTTTGGTTGGGTTTTTTTAAGAAATATATCAAGGAACATAACAGTTAAGTTGCTGAAATAAATTTGATCATACTTTTTATCTTGCAGCTTAACCCATATGTCAATTTTAACTTTTCAGTGACTTATTTGAAACTTTAATGCTGAATTAAAGCTGTAGTTTGCTACCTGCTCTAAGTCCTAACCTTATAAGATTGTTTTCCAGTTTCATTTATTACAGAACAATGTATTACAAAATCATCCATGAGGCACACCATTGTAAAACCTTGTGAAAGTATAACACGTCACATATATGTAAATCGATGAAGCTATTTTATGAAAAGTTTTTTAAAAAAAATTCTTACAACTGCATCTACACGTGTATTTTTACATGCAGACAGAAATAAACAAGCTCTTTAAGTGTAATGTATGCCATAAGTAAATAATTTCTGCTTTAATATTTCCAACTGCTTTTCCAGTCTTATCACGGTATTTTGTTTACATGAAATTCAGGTTTTAGAGAATCATATCAAATAAAAACCAGAGATTTGATTTTCATAGAATTTTGATGTGATATTCCAATTATATTCTTAAAGGTTTAATTTCTGGTGAGAGCTGGTGTATTTTAAGAAATAGCTTCTAGCAATGACAGCAACATGAAAAAATATTTGTGCACTAACGAGGAAAAGAAATTAGGGAAAGGGCAAGTTTACAGTTATTTATATGTTATTCCTGTATGCCATTATTTTAATCAATATTTCTGTTTTTATTATACAGTGAATTATTATCGGAGAAATCATTGCCGTGGCACCTGGAAAAAGTGTTATTAAAAGTACATCTGTCAAGAGTTGTTTTTTCAGGTAGCGTATTGTATGAACAATATGCATCTGTAGCAGACAACTTCTGTGTTTCATTATACTGCCTATAGGTGCACAATAAAAGTTTGTAACCTCTGCTGATTTTTCTTCCTATACCTGATGAAATTATCTGTGGAGAAAGACAGTATAAATGAAGCTACAGATAAAAATGTCATTGGCTTTCATGGAGTACTCTGGGTTTTTTCGGCATGGGATTTTAATATTTTTATATTTGGGCCAAGATAAGGACTTTTTCCAGGCTGAAAGCAGAGTAGAGGTTTACCAAATGCCAAGTGAATTAGTTTTATCAATACAATGCATACAGACAGAAATAACAATTGCCCTTCAGGGTCCCCAGGCTCTTTGTTTCTGTCTAATTCACTTCCTGTTGGTGCTGCACTTGCTGAAGGATACATTGTTTTCCCACAGGACAGCTCCAGGTCCTAATAGATTTAAATCATAAAGGACTTCATGTAGCTTTTTGTTTGTTTGTTTTGTTTTGAAATAATCCTCAATAACCCCTTAAAAACTCTTCCAGGGTAGATTTTATTACTCTTTCATACTGTAAGTTTTAGCAGGTAATTTTTGTCTGTGCTGGTGTTATGTCCAAACACATTTACTTTTTCATTTAGATATCTATGTTAAGGATCCTTATCTCCATACAAAAAATGCCTACAGCAACAAGTATAGGTATTAATTTCTAGATATTATAAATATTTAAACCCACCTAGCACTGACATCATAACATCTGTGACTAACTAGAGAAATATTCACTTTCTCCTGGTGAGATGTGACATGTGGAGAGGTGGAGCACTGAGTGCCTGTATCACTCAGGTCAGCCATCCATTTATCTTCACCTACAAGAATGTAAAGGTTTGTCACTGTAATGTGTACGTGATGCTCTGATGCCTTTCCACCATTGTGGTGTGTTCTAGAACAGAGGTGGCAGCTTCATTTCTTACCACATAACCCAAAGAACGGCAAGCATTTGAATCTTTGACTCAAATATTTAACTTAATGTGAATTTCCGACACACAATAATTCAGGCAAAAATTTAATATAATGCAGTTTTCTAAGGTGACTCCAATGTACTTTTATGATTTTAAGATATGCCTCCCTCGTGGCATCTTTTCCTATGGTTTCAATAGGATATTTATATTCCTGTGTGCATGTGTGAGCAGGAGAGCAAGTAAGCAAGAGTGGGATAAGGAGAGACAGCACATATTGTTGGAGTGATTTTATGGTATGGTAAGGACACTTGCTCTCCTTATGTATTCCCACTCCCACATACTCTTGCAGGCAATTAAAAAAATGCTTCCTAACTGCCTTTGAGGCATAGTGCACTTGTCAAGTTTAGCAGGTTCCTTGTCAGTTTGCCGATACAAATGCAGGTTGTCCCGAGCTTATGTTGCTCTAGTTTTATAACTCCTGGAATCCCCTTTCATAAGGGAGATCTGTGTACATATCTTTACTTACAGCTTTAAGAGTTTGAACATCTCCTTTTAAGACATTCACATCTCGTGCTATTATTTATAAATGCTCTAAAACATGGTGCATAAATAATTGTTGGTGTATCTGTGAAAGAAAAAAAAAATCCCCTGTACACCAATAGTGGCTAGGTCCTTTAAGAACTCTCTTCCATTCATGAACAGCTTGAATTGGAACAACAATACTTTCAAAATACATATTTTAATGCAATAAAATATTAAGAAAATTAATAAAATCATGATATTTTGATTACAAGTTAAGATAAATTAAAATTCAGGAGTTGAAAATCATCCTGCTGTGAATATTTCCTGCAAGACGGAAATATTTGTTGACCCAAGATTTAAACAGCAAATCCATTAAGTAAATTAATAACTCACATAATTTCAGATTCCTAAGATTTCTGGTGGGTGTTTTAAACAAAGGTCTATTACATCTGATATTCATGCTTTATCAGTATGCTGAGAAACAAAATATAAAGTGGATGGCCTGGAAAGTGGTGCCATTGCAAGTTGCCATGAGCTAAAAAAAAAGGAGTGTTGCATTGCACCTGCTTTCAAGGTACATTGAGACTAGCAGCACTAAGTCATAGCAAACTGCAGGGAGCATTTGGACAGAATGATGGGAGTAGAATCACTTCTGATATATTTTTGTGGCAGGAATTCTTAAAACTGAAATGGTCACCTGAAAGAAGAGAAAGGCTTTCTCAGTTATTTTCATGAAAGGGTGGAAGTTTGATTGCTTTCTGTGGGCAGCAAAGACCTGGCTGGTCACTCATCACCTTCCTACCATACAAAGCTACAGAAAGCCCTGTATTCTGTTATCTACCTCCCTACGCGTTTAAAAACACAGCTTGAAGACTCACAATGGCCAGAAAACAGGCCACAGGTCTATTTGAGTTGCCTTAGATTCGCACCTTGGGAGGCTCAACACCACCAGCCTGAAGCAGCCTGGGGAGGAGAGACAGTCCAGAGGCACTGAGGGTGAAACTCATAGAGCTTTCTCAGCATAGGAGATGAGTTGATCCTAGCTAAGTGACAGAGACAGGTGAAATGAAGACACTTGCAATATCACAGGGACAGCAAGGACCTGGGTCTAGTAAATGTACTATAGCTCAATGTGAGTCATATAGCACAATACAAATACACAGGACAGAAGTAGTGGGGGCAGTATCTTAATATCAATTCTGTAAACGAACAAAGTCAGTTATATTTGTCATATCCAGAGCACTCTCTTTGAACCAAGGACCTTGAAAAGCTTTGATTTCCTTTTTAATGTGCCTATTTGATTAGTTATATTAAGCCTCAATAAATGAGGTTTGGCAGCATGCCTTAAACTAAGCAAATTTACTGTTGAAACCCTCCTCTAGCCCTTGCCTCATCTTCATTACTTATCACCAGAGTACAATATTGTTACAGCTTTTGCCAGTTAAAAAAAAATCATTCCGCAAGCTAAATAAAATCTAACAAAACTTGTTCTGATATGCCATGATTTACTTAAGTAGAAATGTAATAAATACATTTTGAGAAATTTGGCAAGTATGAGGCATTTATGTGCTTTTGTGTTGCATACATAACTAAGAAAGGTTATCAGATTCTCAACACGAAATCCTCCAGAATGAAAATATCTCGGTGATTTTTTCATACTTTGTGATCTTTGTAACAAAGCTTTTGTGTCTCAAAATGAGCATAATCCATCTATGAGACACTCTTCCTCATTAATAGGTTTCTACCAACTCCTTTCCAATTCTTTAGGTCCTTTCCATGGTATTTTAATGGAAAATTTTCTTTTAAATAACACCAAAAGAACTATTCCTTTTCATCACCAATTTATCACTGGATTTCATATTACACATTGCTTAAACTTATACCTATTTTCAAAAGAACTTACATTTAATGTATCTTTCCAGGTCTCCCGACAATGTCTCTATATATAGCCTTTCAAGACCCCCCAGTGTCCACATGACTGAACAACAGGTAGAGTTTACGGATGAACCTGCTAAAGGAAAAAGTCGTAATCTATTATGTGCATGAACCCAGCGTACCTCTCCAGGCTGAATTTTCAGTGCTTTCACAAGCTGGAACCCACTGCTTTAAATTAAAAGGCAACAAATCCTCCAGAGAGTAGCTACTTCACTTTTCAAGTTGCAGTTTACTTTATAAGGGCATAAATTACAGATTTTCAAACTTCTTTTGATTCTGTCAGGTATGGTAGTTGAATGTAGTCTTAAAATTGCCTGGTGCTGTTTCTGCTGTTAATAGAGAGATAGTCAATACGTTCTGAAGCCTCATACATTTTAGTGAGTTTTCCTGAAGAATGTAAACTGAGATGCAGGTGATTCTAATGTCAACATTTAGATATAAAAGTGCATTGTAATTTTCTTTTTTTTTTTTTAGCCATATTATAGCACTATTGTGTTTTAGAGATGTTGTCACACCTGCAAGAAATAACCTCAGAAGAGTAATACCAAAAAAAAAAATAAATAATTACCATCAGTAAGACATGTCCTATAGTCTAGATGATTCTACATGACAAAGTCAACCTTGAACATTATAACAAATACAATACAGAGTGTGTGTACATCTTTTTGGAAGATTTTAAAAAGAGATGGTTCTCAATTTGGAAAGTCAGATGAAAGAGAAATTGACTTTCCCGGTTATGCTTCCAATTGGAACCAATTATTAATGAAGTCAGTAGGAACACATATGAAAATCTACTTTCATTACTAACACACTAGACCTAGAGCTCTATCTAAGAGATTTTTCTGGGTCAAGGTCTATAGGTTTCAGAAGCTGCTCTAGTGCAGTGCACAAGCAGGGTGTAAAGATTCACCAATTCTACAATGACTATCAGACAAAGCATTGACCTAGCTAGTGCCATCTCCAGCTTCCCTTATTTCCCTCTTCCTACTGCTAAGCATAGGCTGCAGCGTTAAGTCCACTGTGTGGATCATTTTTCTGGACTCCTTTGGAAACACTTCCCCACCCTGTTATCCATGCCTGCCACTAAAAATGTCAATAAGATACCTAATTTTCAGTAACCTTCACTACATCCTCCATTATACTGCTACCCTAGCTTTCCCTATTCTGTCACCTCTACTAGAATAGCAGAGTGTACCACACAGATAAGAATTCAAGAGACAATGGCTGAAATCCTCAGACTTCCAAGTCCTGCAAGGATCATTTCAGCCCCACTCATTCCCTTTGTCTCTTTTTTTGAGCAGTAAGAGTTTCAGAGAGTATACATATATCTTGAACCAGAAAGGGAATGAAAAAACAAAACAAAAAAAAAAAACAAAAAAAAAAACAAATAAAAACAATACACGTGTTGGATGGGACTCCATGATTGTTTCAAAACACAGAAGTAAATCTGGAGGACAGTAAAAATCTTCAGAGAATAAAGCAACTTGCAATTTTATGTTCTGTAATAGTGATCTATTTGAAAATATCAATTTTTTATTTTTTTATAAAATGTGCTACTGTGCACAGCTCCATTTCTGCTTGTGTACACACATTATGACCATACCCTTTCTGATTAGTAATATCTCTTCAAGGAAAAGCGAGACTACATCGATTTCTAGCCCAAAACACAAACATAGATCTTTTAAAAAAGTACTCACCACAAAATTGTCCTTATTTTCTTCTTTTATTGAAGATTTACAGAAGAATCCATTCTTTAATTGAAATCAGGAAAAATACCTCTACTTCACAGTTGTCTTCTGACGTAATTACACTACAAGCATGTCTCAAAAAATGTAGCTCTAACTGTCTTAGGGCTACAGTCTTCTGTAAAAAATTTACATTTGAAATGGTTTTGAATACGAAATCCCTACCAGTAGTGTCACATTACATTTTTTTTTTTATTTAACTGAGGGTTTTTGTGAGTTTTTAAAGTTTTATTGAAAGGAAAACACTTGCTTCTATATATTTATTTCTCTTTCAGAAAGGGATACTTACAAACACATTAATGTAGTAAGTATTAACATGTCATTAGTCTCTTGTACATTTTAAGACACATTTTAATTTAATTTCAATAAATTTGGCTTTACATGTAACTTAAAAATTCTCAACAACTCAGAAGTCTAGCAAGATTTTATTACTTTTACATGATTCTTCTTCAGAAAAAAATAAAATCTTTAAATATATCTGATTTCTTTCATTTCAATTTCAAATTCTCTTCTTTTCTGTCCCCTTTTCTCATTCTTAGTCAATTTCTTTTTCTAGTTGCCTCTGTGGCTTGTGGCTATGTATCAGATGTAGAAAATGACTGCAAGCCTTTTAAGGCACCATGCATGGCAATATGCAGAATATCGCACATTAAAGTTCTGAGATGAAGAAGGGAGCGTAGGATTCATATGGCAGCATCTAACTGTCCTGGGAGTGCCTTTATATAATCTAGGAAGTGAGCTTTGACTGGGGATATGCATTTAGGACTCCCTGCTACTTGGCAGCTACTGCAAAATGCATTACTAATGCAGTATGAAATCCCAGTACCAGGAAAATACTGTGCTGAAGAACTGGTCTGGACTAATTATACAGACACAAAATAAAGCCACCAGGCTAGTTCTGTCAAAAGCTGAGAAGTTCAATATAGAACATTGCATTTTCAAAACATAAAGCTGTGAGCCCTGCCTTTGTACCTGCATCGTGGCTCTCTGCGTAAAAGAAAGAAAGACTTGCATGTGTAAAACCTGATCAACAAATTGAAAAGAGCCAGAAAAAAAAAAAATAGAGGAAAAGTTGGATTAAGCGACATACAAAACATGTTGAAGAGTATAGGAGCATTACTTGAGACTGTGAAAATACACCTGCCTCAAAAGAAGCTTCATGATTCAGCACTCTGCAATCTCAGCGATTGCCCCTCTCCCTAGATAACAGCAGGGGAAATAGATCATTTCTTAAGCAGTGTGATAGTTATCCCATTCACCTGGCAGTAACAGATGTGAGATCAAATCTTCCTCTTCAGGAAATTTGACCATGCTACATTTAAATGATCATTTTATTGATATTGTAATCCATTAATTTGGGGCAGAACTAAGGGGACTCCCTAGGTTTACTTATAGACTAGAAGGGATTGTATTGCTTGGGAAGGTGGAAGTATAGCTAAAATAGAAAGAATTGAACTGGATTCCCTCCTGTTAACATGTTCTCCCTCCACAGGGCTGTTGCATTAAAAAATCCCTACCATCTATGACAAGGAAGCTAAGCTCAAGAGGGTCCAAGCTGTAAGAAGGCATATTGGTTTGGACCCTGAGGATAACTTTACTACATGAATCTCAGCCATGCTTGAGGGAGAATTAATAATTTAGCTGCTAACAATGCTGCTTTTAGGCATAAGGAGGAACATGTTTTTAGGTAAGTGAAGAAGATTCACAGCCTTTCACTCGAAGCAGGAGGATGCCTACCTACACAGAAGAATAGGGAATAAATGCATCCATCAAATCTCACAATAACCAGCTCCCTGTGAGACTAGCAGGGAAATGTGGGGGATGTAACTATGTTTAAGTGATTGCATAATGAACCTTCATGCATCCTCATCCCTTTTCTAGAAGCTACCTGGAGTGTAAACTTGGTCTTGGCTTGAAGCACCTAGAAAAGATGCAAATGGAAAGAAATACTCTTCCCAGAGAAAAAGGAACTCTCATATCAGTTCATGACCACTGCATGACAGGATGCACAGGAAAAACTATCACCAAAAAGCTCTGGTGTCTCTAGATTTCAGATATGTCAATGGATGAACAATTGACAAATAGTCCTGGGGAACTCATACATAGAATATTGCTGGAGTTGGAGCTGTAGAGTTGAGGAAATGGATTCTTTGTGGTTGATCATGCATTCCGATATATTTGACTTAAAATGAAATGTTATGAGTAAAGTATACGAAAAAAAAAAAAAAAAGGCTCCTGCAACACAGGCTTTTAAGTTGTTCTTCATGTACATGGTGGAGCTTCTCCTAACACACTAGACATTTGGCAGCTGTCTGGAGCAGACAAATCAGAAAGTATCTCTCCTTCTGCAAGGAAAAAACTTTTGACAAGCAAACCCAAACATATGCAGTTCTATCACAGAAGCTGTATAATTAGCAATCACAGCAGTTATGGATTTAAAAGACTGATTGTTTTTTTTCCCAGGACATGCCCGTTGAAGATCAAAAATATGAAAAATACTATAGGACAGAAAAATCTGTGACTCATTCTTCATATAATTTTAATCTCTAATCAAAAAAAGTGAGTCATAAAACTACTGAGTGAAAAATAATTATGATTCAGAAAACTCAGATTACAGTATAATTGTTAAAAAAAAAAAATAAAAGATCAGACCCCACACACATTTCTAACTTAATGTATCTGCTCCTATGGCTACTGAAATACCTATCTGATGACTTTTAGACTGTGCCAAAGTTTGCATTTCTTTTTTTTTTTTTTTCCAAAAAAATGAAGAGAATCCCAAACAACTAAAACAGAAGGGTTTGTTTTGCCTTCCTTTATCAATGTATATTAATTAAAGAAATGTCACTGTTAACAGTACTTCTGTTGCTTGACCTCGGCATATTTTATCTCCTGTGGTTTCTAAAATAATTGGCCTATATATTCCAAAAGGGAACAATTCAATATGGATCAAAGGTTCCCTTCACAGTCAAGGGAAATTACTAAACATCCTCACAGAGTGATATCCAGACCACATCCTTTTTTTTTTTTTTCATTAACCATATGACCTGGATGCCTTCGGAGGGTAGCACACTCCCAACCTTTCCCCCAAAATGTTGTGAACGAAAGACTTCTCAATGGATGATGTCAGTCATCTCCACTTCTTGGTTTCTCACAGACCTCGCTGTAGTACAAATTTGTGGTTTCTCCTGTAATAGTTCAGAGCTCAGATAATCTTCACCTCTCCTGCTGCACAAACATGTG
>NW_008600959.1:24233-54554 GCF_000691845.1 Merops nubicus
GTGCAACTTTGAATCAAGGGAATCAGCGGGGAATCAAGTAGCCTGGAGCTTCCAGTCACCTCACTGGAGTGTGTAGGTATAATGGAAAACCATCTGACAACAACACAAAAACCTCTTCCAGAAAAAAAGCCAAAAACCTGAGGCTTCAGCACTCCTTTCTACTTGAATATCTTCCCTGCTAGACTTGAGTCAGACTCATTTTTCCCTGTGTTTTCTGGTTCCAGGGCTCTTCCATTCTTACTTCATAACAGCTGAATGTCTAAAGAACATAAGGAATGGTTTCCTCACCATGACTATGTAAGTAGGTAGGTGCTCACTGCAGAAAGAGTCACTCTTCCTGCAGGCAACGAAGTGCTGCAGCTGAGGTTGCCTGGGCTGTTGCATAACAGGGTGGGCACCAACACCGACCACTTCTGGATTTAGTCTGGGTTCATACCATGAACTCTAAGATGGAGGCAAGAACTGTCTTCAGGTGTGTGGATGAGCACACCTCAACAACATCTTTAGGCATAAAACAGGCTCACATGTGGTCTTGAACACTGGTGAACTGGCTCACCACTTGGAAAGCAGGAGAGTTTTCAGCCATGATTTAGGCAGGACATAAGAAGAGTGAATCATAAATACAGGATGAAAGTGTCGTCCTGTTGGAGTCATGTACTCTATTTACTGTTGTTGAGGTCAATACTGTGAAAATATTTCATTACATTGCCTCCAAATCAGAAAAACTGCACTTTCTAATACCTAATAGTGTGATCCAAACACCTCCATACAGTCGAGGTTTCTCCAAACACTTCAGTGGGTTTTGGATGCAGTGTAATATACAAGATTGAGCCCAAGGGTAAAAATATCTTCATATTCTGGACCAATTAATAGAGAAAAACAAGTTTTATTTCTATCATGCCGATGACCCCACATCTGCTTTCCAAAAATAATCAACTGCGCATATCGTTAGCGTATGGTAGCATTCCAGTAAGTCACAAACTTTTCTTTTAGCTTAAATTTAAATTAATTATCTGTTAAGTACTCAGAATTTTTGCATAGTTCCTGTGATTTTTATTTAATATTTTGCTTCTGTTCATTTAATTGATGATCTAACCAGGATAGTTCATGTTATGAACTATGAATATTATAGCTAGGTAAAACCCCCAAATTACCAGTGTGTTGGTTCTAGCTATGCACAACATGGCGACTATGTATTAAAAATTAATAACCTGGGTAAAGCAGACACTTAAGCTATAAGAACTTAAGTAATATGAACTTAAAGAATATCAACCACAAACCAAGAATTATTTACTAAAGATGTTTGTAAATGCTAGCTAAAAAAATATTGAAAAACTTTCCAGTCTCTCCTTATACAATTTGTGAGAAGGAAAAAAGAAAAAAAAAGGCTAAAATCATCAAATATATTATTCTCTGAGAACTATTTTCTAAGTCTGTTAATTAGTCAGTAGGTTAATTACAGCATAGCATTGTGTGTGAGGGGCCAACTACAGAATTCTGCTTATGAATTGAGAGTCCTGGGACTGAACTGAAGAATTGTCTTCTCTTTATCTTGCCAGCTGAGGCATGCTGTTAATCACTCTTTATATTGTGCAGCTTAAGAGTACAAAACCAATAAAATGCTGAGGAAAAGTTTGTTCCATAAGATTAATTTCTTTTTCAATTAGCAATAGACTGGGAACCCATGTAACACATAATAATTATTCATTATCTTTATTTTCCTTTAAGGTGTAATTTTTTTTTCCCTAAATCTATCAGGAGTCATGACATGCCATCCATCTACAGGTACATGTAGGTCATTCTAAGTAAATGGGACAAGGGCTTAAAATACAGGATCAATGCTCACTTTTAAAATGCATATCAGACCTCGTTACACTGTCCACCTTTCAAACCATCAAGGCCAGAGCTTTAGGGAAGATTCCTGAAGGGATGCAGACAATTACCAGTTCAAGAAGCTTAAAATGTTCTATAAGCTCACTCACAATTCTGCTTATCTGCAGAAAGAAAAGTGAGCAGGTGAGTGTAATGGATGAAGGTATATATATCTTTCAGATAGGGGATGCATCCTATAAAAGAAGATGGTTAAGAGGTTAATGCTTGATATTGTTAACAGTTTTTCAATAAAATCCTAAGTTAAGGGTTTATTTCCTGACTGTGGCCTCCTCTATCACATAAGTACCTTTGTGTGTTTCCACAGACACTACCAACTGTGTGCAGAAGTTTTATAGGATTAGAGGACTTATGATTTATAGGACTATGGGACTGGAGGAGACCTCCGGGGTCACTGAATCCAAGTCCTTGCTTTCACATGGAGCCCTGCCATTTAATCCTCCTCTTCATAAATGGATCAGCTCCTCTTACAAGACACTAATGGGTTTTACCACTACTTATTCTGTTGTAAAGGTATGCCAGATGTCATTCTTCTGACAGCTGGGAACATTCTGCTGAACATTTAGGACACCTGTAATGTTTTCCAACACCTTTTTTTTTTTTTTTTTTTTTTTTTTTGCCTATATGTATGCATGTAGAAACGTTGCTGTTGAGCAGTGTTCTTTCCATTATCTTTTTTTCCAGATGAAAATCATTTTTCCATTTTGACTCATTAACCCTGATATATTGTTAAATAAGAAAAGCTAGGCTTTGTTCTACTAGACTGGTTAAGTCCAGTACGTGGAGTGCAGGCATAAAACACTAACAGGTTCTTCAGTGTTTTTTGTAAGCTATCACAAATTTGTTTAATTTTGAGTTCTTTCCATAGGAATTATGAGGTTTGCATAGAGTACTTAAAATATAAAAATGTCAGTAATTCATACAATGGCACAGTCATTTCCCTATTTACTTATTAAAGAAATCTCTATTTGAGTATTGTAGGATTATAACTTTCTTTTGGTGGGTTACAGTGGGAATCAGGGTCATCCTCTGATCAGCTAGTACATGCAAATTTTTCTTTGCTGTTACTCCTAGATGGAAGTCCTCCAAATGCACTAGAAATTATTTTTCTTAGCCTTCAACCTCTTGATATTGAACTTTGACTCGACAAAGTTTATTCTGTTTCTGCAATTACAACCATCACAGTCATCTAGTTAATCTATATGACTTTTTTTCATTATCAAGATGATGTTTCTCAAATCTTTTAATATCAAAAATGTCATCAGTGATCTTATCTTTTTATACATCTCTTTTGAAAGTACTAAATCAGATTATTTTCAGGATTGAGCCTTGAGGATGCCATAACTAAACTAACCTCTGATGTCATACTTCACTGTAAAGAGATGCAAAATCGCATTTGTCTGAGTAATCTTGTGATATTTTTTCTGCAAAGGGTTGATTCAGAAGGATTGATACAGTTCTTACTGAGGCCCTCTATTATATACCAGTTCTGTGTTTGACTGCAGGGCTAAGGTAACTCCAAATACTACAGCAGGATTTCTATTAGCATCTAAATGATGATTTTACCGTTACTGTTACACTTACTGTTCAGAGTCTATAGTAAGAAACCTTTTTTTCACCTGGAGTTCCCAGTAATTAGTGCCTACTGAATGAAGAACTCAGAAGCTTGCTTGGTTCAGCAACAAATGCAACCAGAAAGCAAGTTTCCTTCCAGATCCGCATGGTTGTTCTGCCAATGACCAGGCCCAACAAAAATAATACCACCAGCAGAAAGAGAATCCAATACACAGACTGTATTGTATACAAAAAGGACATTCCATGAATGATCGCTGGGGGTACAAACAGATCAATCAGCTGTTACATAACTGATGCCACCCCCAACGATCCCACAAAAGATGTGACTCAGCCCACAACAGGTGGTACAAACAGTGAGCCAAGGTTGCCCATAGTTGGTATGGGGAACAGCCAAACCAGCCAGTTAAATACATAAGAGAAAGGTGCCCACATGGCAACTCTCACCTGATCCGCCCGCGTTCACAAAGGCCTAAACAGACTGGGGCCCAGTTCCAGGAGAGTCAGGAGGACCTTCCCCAACCAGGAAGCTCTGTGGAGTGCACTCCACAGACAGACACTCCTGACTCCCTGCAAGTGGTCCCAGCTTTTATCCCCAAGCAGACACCTGACCTTTGTCAACTCAATGTGGGACCCCTGGGGCTCATTTCCCTTCTGGCTCTCCCTGCAGGGCCGGCCGCACCCTGGGGGGAAGCTATAAGGCAAACTCACCACCTCTGTATGAAGAGCTGTGGGAATCACCCATATGTCAACCTTAATTCAGGGGCTCAGGGTTCAAACTCCAGCATTTCAATGGTAGAGGGCTATTGACAGAGTTCACTTGAAACAGAATGGAACACTATCAAATAATTATATTTATGAGCTGTGCTGCCATGAATGAGTGAATGTAATGAAAACTGTAATGAAAACAGATGCTGATATTTACATGTATTTAAGGTAAATGTAATTGATCATAAAAGATGATCTATTGTAAGCTTTAATCTTAATTTGGAGAAAATTACAGGCTAGCACAATCCCAGATAACAGCCACATGACCTTCACAAACTAATCTTAGTATTATACTAGTCAGTAGCCCTAATGCAGATTAATTGATCACCTTTGACTTCATCTTGGCTCAGGCCAGTGGTGGCTTACACTTGCTATTCTGTAGGATGCCAACATTATACAAAAACCTTTTTGTTGTATAAGGGTTTAAGATGGTTCTAGAAACTGATTACTTTTTTCTTTTTTTGTCTGAAAAGTATTCTGGTCTGCTGGGAAATTAAATGAAAGCATTGTTGATTCCACAGATATTAATGGGCTCCAGTAACTCCTGCTCAAAAGTGATAAAGGTGGTTTTAAACCATTCACCTCAAAGCAAGAATTTCTTAATTCTTTTTATTATCTCAACTGCTTGATCTGTTCAAGTATCACTTTGAAATTCTACAGATTTCTGGATATTAGAGGTCCCCTTTAAATGTACCTTAAATCAGAAGTAAAAACTATAAACTTCTTTGTCTACTGACAACTATTTAAAAAGCGTTTTCCTTCTTGAACATGTCACATCTGTTTCCAACAACATTTTATTTCAAGAACTAAAGGAATAGGAGAGAAAGACGCTGCGTATTTCAGTAAGTTTTTCAGAAGAGACCACTAAAGACCTCTAACTGAGAAAGAGGGGTATGAACTATACGATATGTGTCTTTTATTAATGAACCGTATTTACTGTTTCTGTTACCACTTGAGTTTACACAGTGCTCAGCTAGATGAGGTTTAGTCCAATGAAGGGGTGAAATTAGTATAAGTCTTCAATAAAAGTGGAAAACACCCTAGTGTAGAAAGGGGCTGCTGGATCATATTACTCATCTACAAGCCTGGCCTCAATATGAAATTCAGAAAATGTATTGGTAGTTCAGAAACAGAGTTCTTGCCCTTTACTGGTTAGGGTTATCATGGAAGTGCTCTGATTCCAAATAAATGTGTCTGGATCTGCTTATAGTACTGATGTGCAGTGCTGGTATGTGTTAACCAAATTTTAAGCAATTCTTATTTCAGTGTTGCCTCAGTCTTATTTCTGCTGGATACACCTTTTGTATTATCACTTAGAAATTCAAAGGGATGCTTTTTTCTGGTGAACATCCTTGACTGAAAACTAAATTACTCAGCAGATAAAATTCAGTCAGGTGATACGGATTGAAACTACTTTGGAAAAATGTTAAATACAGGGTCTGACACATTTTCTAGGTTCTCCACCAGTTCGTGGACTACAGAAGCTGCACATTCTAGCATTACCTATCTTCCAAAATCTTATTATCAGCTAGATTGTTTTATAAGATCATTCAAGAGTGACAAGAAAATCAAGCAGTACTCACAGCTGTAGTCATGCCCTGGTTGAATTTTTTCTGTCACTCGTTACTCACTATCCAATGCTGTTTGGATGAGCTGCTTTTTTTGTAGTGCTTGTGCATTCTGTATCTAGGCCTCCCTTGAGTTTTATATCCAGAGTCTCTTACCATCTGTTTCTGACCTCCTGACATGGGGGTTTAGTTTTATTACTCTTATTCTTTCTATCCTGCATACCACCTTAATGTGAAGGCAATAGAAGAGGATAAACTACTATACAGTTATTTAGATAGTAATAAATTCTCAATTAAAAAAGAAATTTTAATTGAAAACATACATAGGTATTTTGCTCGTCACAGATTTTTCCCCAGTCTCACATTTCTTTGATATTCCTATGAGATGCTAAAGTCATTTGCCATGAGTAGATGAATTTTGTGTATTATGCTGCTTGGCAACAACTTAAGAGAAGCCTTCATTTGTTATTCAGAATCAGGCATCAAATCAACAAATTTCTGTAGATTCCTTACCTTTTTCCAGAATCATGTAATTGCAAGGAAAACTCAATTGAAACAGGGAATTAAAAAAAAAAAAAAAAACCTATGATTTTTTTGTACTGCAAGTTCCTGTTTTCATATTTTAAATTTCAAATTTCTTTCTCATGTATCATGGTTCTTTCTCCAAATATGGCCTGTAAATTAGAAATTTCAGTATTGAAAATGTTGATACCAACAAGAATACGTGCATTTATACATTAAAAAAAAAAAAAAAAAACCAAAAAAAGGTCATTTTAAAATAAAAAAAAAAAAAAAAAAAAAAAAAATTCTATCCAGGTTGCTGATGTCAACGCAGTACATATTTAAAATTATTTCAATTACTGTTTGCTGATGAGTATTGAGTTTCTAAAGTTTACTGTTCTTCTTTCTGTCCATGCATCCCACTGATCTGGGAAAAAGCAGGACCGTGAAAACAGGACTGTGAAGTCCTTGCACATTCCAAGTCTATGGAAAGAACAGGGCTGTTGTACAAGAAAAAAATTTATCTTCTGCTTGCAGCTAATCACTCAAAAAACTAGACTCACAGGTGCATATCAGTTATACCTTTTTTTTTTTTTTTTAATTGTGATAATATATGTTTTTATACAAACATATATATATGTACATATGTATGTAAAAGTTTGTTTGTCCATATGTATGTGTCTCTGTGTGTGAATATATGTATTTACTACTATTGCTAGTAGCATATACTCAGTCCAGCTCTGAGAAACTGACTGGTTTCCCTTCTGATACAGGCATCACCGACAGAATTGACAATTACCTCCAGCATAGGGTCTTAATTACCAGTGTGTGAGCTGGAAAGAACCCAGGTTTATTAACAGATTCCAGGTTCAGTTTGCATGCAATTTGCTAACAAATGTACATCACTCTAGCCCAGACTGTCTCTCTGAAAGCTCTGTAGTTCTTCCTTCTGTTCTGATCTGTATTAATTGTGTTTTATTGAGAAATTTTGACCATCGTGCAGAATAATTTTCAATCCTTCTGTTACAGAGTTTTTCCCCATCAAGCTATGAGGAGACTATTAACACCTCTCTGCTGGAAGCACATAAAATAATGATGGGAGCTGTTTATGTTAATTCAGACTAACTCAGACCTCTTTTTTGTTTCAGAATAATTACCATTTCAAAATATCAGCATGTGTTAAGAGATCAAGTTTAATTTGTAAGAGCTGAATGACAACATTTCTAATGGCTTATTAAATAATAATTAGGTTTAAAATGGTGTGACTCTACATCAGCTTGTGTGCATCAAGAAGTTTAAACATCTGTCTTGTAAGTAACATAGATTGTAAGGTTACAAAGTGTAATATCACTAGGGGATATCTCATCATATTAAATAACAAGTGATACATTCAGTTCTATTTTTCAGAACCAGCATAAAAGATTCAGTTCTTTTTTTCCAGTCTGTTATGTGCTTATTAACAAGTTGGCTTAAATAACATGGGGCTCTACTTATTTGACTGCAGTTTAAGCATTATAAATGACAGGATTTCCTTAAATGTCTGTTTGGATACTAAGATGAGATTTAGTTCCCCAGTAAAGTGGAAAACAAGGAAGCAAAATGAAAAAGAAAAATTATTA
Source organism: Merops nubicus (assembly GCF_000691845.1). Lineage (NCBI taxonomy): Eukaryota > Metazoa > Chordata > Aves > Coraciiformes > Meropidae > Merops > Merops nubicus. Next base: position 32,152 of record NW_008600959.1, read on the forward strand.
TTTTAATATTATAGATGTAGGGATCAAATAATGTGTCATTTATTGCTGTGTCAGTAAAACAAGTCTCAAAAATAATTTGAAAAGAGACAAACAAACAAAAAATCCTACTAAAATTGCCTGGAATGCACAGTATTAACCAAAAGTAATAAGTTTAAATAACACCAACTGAAAATCTAAGTGTGTAGTACTTGAAAAAAATGCCTGCTATCTTAGCACCTATAGCATATATTATATTACAAAAACTAAGTTCAAGTCAGAGGTAACACTGAAGACCTTACAGTGAAACTTGTTCTGAACTGACAGTGCAAGACAACCCTAGTTAACTGAAAGTGCAAGGAAGAGTCAAGCAAACAATAAGCTTCTGAAAGTATGTGTGTTTGATTAACTCTTTTACCAGGTTGTTCAAAGCCAAAAGTATTCCATTACCCTAACAGCAAATATATGCTTATGACCAGAACACTGTGCCTTCCTTCACTGTTCATGTGAATTTATTGTCCAGGTTCTACAGGTGTCTCATAGCCCTTGGCTATTTTTAAAGAGAGAACTATGCTCTACCCCTGCTTTGTTGATAGAGAATAATGTGAAATCTCCTCCTTTTAAAAAATATTGAGGTTTTTGCCATAATTTCTTCAGGACCAGGGCTTACACCTATCTAATCAGCTCCAACCCTCTTATATCACAGGCTTTGTTCAACATTTAATCCACTTACTTTGGCTTTCCAGTATGTACTAAAATTTTCTAGTTCTTTTTTTCAATATGTTAAATGGGAAACACATCAGACTCTGCATGAGAAAGCATTAGCTGCTATAGCTCTTTGATGATGAGAGACCTGCTCAGCAGCTCTCTTCCAAATAGAAATCTCACATGAGAGGCAGACAGATATTAATTTGCAATGTTACACTCTTATCAAAATGTACTGTCTAGACTGTTCTAAGTGCATCTCTCCTTCTAGAGCTGGATAGAGAGCTACTGGTTTGGGCTGATGAAAGTATACTATTATGAATGTAGTGTGTAGTTCTGTGGAATAAAAAAAGAACACTGAAATATCCCCACCACTAATTTACTATATGTGTCTTGTTGTTTGAGTTAAAAATTTTGTTTGATTGTTTTTTTTAATAGCCTCCAATTGCTTATAGTCTCCAACAACAACACATCTGTTTACATCTGGATTTGATCTGACATTCACTAATGCATCATCCAGCATCAGCTGCTTCAACTTTAAGGATTAAATCTTAGAATTATTGCCATTTATGGGAGTTTTGCCATTAAATTTCCTAAAGTCAAGAGTCTGCCCTTAAAGACTTCAGCTATGGACAAAACTAAGGGGTAAATTGTGGGACAGTATGGATGAAATTTTGCTTCTGCTGAAGTCTGTTGGCATTTTGCCAATGACCTCAAGCAAAACCTTAATGTGTATTTTATAAAATGAAATGTTCTGTTGTTCTGCATTTAAGTTTGGCACGACAAAGACCTAGAATTTAAATATATGTAAACAAAACCTTTTCATTCATTCAGAATTTAGCTGACTTTTGCCTCAGCTGCATCCCCCCAAAAAAAAAAAAAACAAAAATCCTATAAAGATTTAAATGTTTTTTTAGTCTTGAACTGTCCCATCAAGGTGTATAACAAGTCTTATATTCTAACGTCACACTGGACATAAATGACTTGAGTTGGAATTGAGTTGTAACAGCTAAGTATGTTTTAGCTCACTTACTCTGCTGTCATACCATCCTATGTCTCTCCTATGTTATTTTGGAGGTAGGTGTCTTCCCTGAAGTTAGACTAGCTTAACTAGGGTCACTGAGCAATGTTATCACACTCTAATTGTTTCTCTCTAATTCCACAGTTGCTCCTATCAGATCTGTGGGGTACAAGACTCTGCTGAAGCATACACTAAACCTGGATCTGATATGAGCCAACACTGTGTGTTCGTTAGGTTTGCCAGAACACATACAATTCAGTGTGTTTATGTGCCTGCAGGGTGGCAAGCAATATCTGATCACCTACCGAGTCAGACAGACATGTAGAGATGATAAGGGACAAGCTTACTCTCTCGAAAAAATTTTGACTTAATCTGAATCTGTAAAAAGAGTTTGGATGGAGTCTGTCTTCTGTGTCACGTGAGTGCTGAAATATTTTTGCATTCTGCCAAGTATCTTAAATAAAGATTTATCACCTTGCCAAGCCATAGTCACAGACTCTTGGATAGGTAGTGTTGTTTTCCATCAAATCTGTATAGGTAAGGACTGCACAGGCAAGGGCTGCTCTGTGCTTGGGGTTTTGACTGCCTTAAAAGTTCAGATCTCATTCTTCTAGATGCCCTTGGGATTACAATGTATTTGGTTCCATTTTCCATTCATTAATACTATAGAGTGTTGTGACTGCCAAATTATTCCTTTCCTCTAAACACTTCCTCTAAATATATAACTACAAGTACTCATTGTGTAGGGTTTTGGGTTTTTAAGTTTAAAGAAGTTACTTTTGTGCAATTTAACATTTTTCAAAGAAAAATAGGCTAATTGCCAATCATTGCTATTAAGGTATGTGTACATCATTACAGATCTGATAAAAAGACAAAGAATGATCACATCATAAATAGATACAGAACAAAAATTGTCTTCTTTATTCCTGAGAGTAAAGTGTAACTTCTTAAGGTTTCAAAGCATGTTATAGTACATCTTGGTAGCTTTTCTGTTATGTTAAGTAGCCTAAATGGATGGCAGATAATTCATAAAATTATATAGAATGTCTATATTCAACGTCCCCTACTATTATGTTGAAAGAATTCCTTGATGTTAGAATATATTCAGTCATTGAAACTAGTAATCAACAAGAAGTGACATTCAGTGGCTTATTGAAAGTAATATTGTTCAAATAACCAAAGAGGATGGAATAAATTGTTGGACACAGGGTGTAGTTCTGAATATAATCTTTCAGGAATACAATGAAAGTATCAGTTAATGCTTCAATCAGTAATGGAGTGGATTATAACTTACAGGAGAAAATTCATCAATATATTTTATGATCTAATGTACAGCTTTACCTCTTTCAAGAGATCAAAAAAAAATGGATGGAACAATGTTTTATTCACAGCATAAAACAGAATAGGATGAGGATCTATGCTTCATAAAAGAAGATTTTCAGGTAATTAATTGTGAATTTCTACAATGCTAAAATTAGTTGGCACTGCACAATTCTAATTAAATTCATGGCCAACTCAAGTAGTTCTAGCTAAAGAACTGCATGATCAAAGTTCACAGCTAAACCCACATTTTTTCACATGTTTTCTGTCTAAGCTTCTACTTCAGGCATAGGCATAAAATGTGCTGATATTCTCATAAATCTGTAATGAGAATTTACTTTCTATACATGAGATGTATTTTGAAACACATGAAGGACTGTATTAAAAAGGCAAAAGGAACCCAGTCCGTATGCAATAGGGATTAAACTGCATGTTTATGTGGCACAAAAGTTCCCTTTAAATAACTCATGTTCTTAGTGATTTCCAGATTTCCCAGTCATTCTGGCTTTGCTGATTATCAGCATTACCAATATACAATCAATTAAGCATGTAATATCTCATTATCCTTTTGATGTCCCAGCCAGTCTTACTTCTCGGAACTGGCAAGTGAACAAGCAAGTGATAAGAATAATGCCAATTTCAGTACACTGGACTATGATTTACATTGGTTTTATCCTCCTGAAGTTTATTTTCACACTGCATGTCCCTGTATGGAGACACATGAACATTTCATTTCGGCTACCAGTGCAAGGAAAAGTTGCCATTCAACGTGCTGTTTTAACACATGTTGTTTAGTATATGCACTACAGAAGAATCTAAGACTCCATTAAGGTACACAGTGAACATATGGTTATGATAAACCATAACACTTATTTTGTTTAAAAACATAATGAAAAGAAATATTACCCTCCTTTTATAAGCATCAAACTCAAGATCATAAGTTTTGAACTGTTTTTTTTATCCAAGGAAATAGAAAAGAATAAATTCTAACCACAAAGATTTGCTCAGGTTTCTTGTTTTCTAATCTAGTGTTTAATTTCAATATTTTTTTTCCTACACTCTGTATAAATTATTATAAATTATCTCTGTATTTCGGCACTTCAGAGAACTTAAGGTCACTCTGTACTAAGCAATCTTTAGTAAGAATAGGTCAGCACTTGCTAGATTAAATTCTGGGGTTTGTTTTGTTTTGTTTTAATTAAAAGATAAGGAGAGATTACTTCTTTATTTGCAACCAACCCCAGTTTATTCTTAGTTTTTCATGTTCTGCCAAGTTGGCCAAGAGGAAGAGGAAGAGGAAATGTAAATGAGTGAGAATGCTTTCTTTACATTTCCTCATTTCCCTTTTTCAGTAAAAAGAAAGAAAATAGCTTTTCAAATGACAAAGGAAAATGCCTTCTCTTTTGATAATGGTAAAGGAGTGATGATTTCCAGTCACTCATACAATATCCCTAACATATTCCTTCCTTTTTAGCCACAAAGAGTGCACCAACAAAGGAAAATGACATAAATCAAGATAAAGCATTTTGATCCATTTACCTCACTGTGCTCTTTAGCTTTTAAATGCCAGACCAAATGATTTTCTGTGTGCCTTTCATTCATTGACTCCATAATGCTACTTCAGTAACAAGAGTTCAAAGTACAGAAATACATTGCACCTATGTTTCTCTTCCCTTTATTTAATTTTTCTTTTATTTTAAGATATAAGTGCTGCTTCTGGTGAGAAAGGCTGACATTCAGTGTGCCTCGTAACTGTACTACTTATTCCACTCTCACATCCCTGAGGATCCAGGAAGCTTTTCTCCTTGGGGAAGAAACTTTTTCCATTGGGAGTAATAGGGTCATTTGCTTCCAGTTGCATGAGGGATTGTCGTCCAGAAATCTCTGCTGTTTGGAAAGGAATTACCTTGTTACTCTGAATGACAGCCTTACCTCAGCTCTGCCTTTGACAGTGGTGATGATGACCACACCTCCATTACCCTCTCTGAACCACGGTTTTTGGTGTGTGACAGTCACCAGCTCCCATAAAACTGGTGTGAGATGTGAGTTGGCTGGCCCTCAGCAGGGGCAGAATCTTGCTTGGCACACTACTCAGAGTTGGGCAGGTCCAGCACCACCTCCAGGGTACTATCTGCCTTAGCTCCCCATGCTTTGGGGAGCTCCTCAGAGTTCTGCTCCTATGCTGGTAACATGGAAACCCCTTTTCTTCTCTTCACCCTCCCCCCCCCCCCAAGGGCTGTTTGATAGCTATGCAGTCCTGGGAGGTGTCCTGCTCACTGCGCTTGGAACAAGCACTAACTGATCTGCAGCTGTACTTTGCAGGACTAAACCCATCACTTTGTTCAGAGAATTCCCTGCTTTGCTGAAAAAAAAAAAAAAACAAACCCACAAATGGTTTGTGAATGAAGATAACCCCAGGATTTGGTTTCAATAGTTGCTATTCCACTAAGGAAAACAGCAACTGTCTCATTTATTTATTTATTATTATTAAAATGTTGTTTGAATAACCCTGTCTCTCTTAGTTTGAGTACTATTTTATACCTGTTCCTATTTTGCTGTTCTTAGTTTCCAATAGCTACTGGTAAGTTCTGTCTTCATGAATTTACATAAGATAAAAGCTTTAAAAGAGAATTAATATCTTTAGGGTAGTATTAAACGCAAGCTATTATAGCACAATGATATTTTAATTAAATGTTTAACATTATGGGCACTTACTTAAGCTTACCTCATGTCTCTGTGTGACTTTGCTTATGGTCAATATGTTCATTTTAACTCTGCAGGAGGGAAACAGAGGAAAAAAAAATAGTCGTTTCTGTTAATTTGTCCTCAATTCTCCTATCATTATTTCACTCAATTAAATATGACTATGAATATCTATTTCTCATTTTAGAAAGAAAGCTCTTATTTTATTTGAATTTTGCTTGAAAAAAAGAAAGTTTAATGTTATAAATTGATAGTGACAGTCTTGGGCTAACCCTCAGCTTCACTGCTAGGTTTTAACAGCTGGCTAAATGTCCATCAAGGCCTCATAATTCTCCTATATATGGAATAGGACACTGATGTGATTTCCCCCCCCCCTAGGTTAAACACTCCTTTCCTATTCAATTTTTATTCATATGGAAGAAATACTAAGCCTTTCATTACCCTTCTTGTCTTCTGAATCTTTATCATTCCTGGTATATCCTTTCCTTTGGATACAGATACGGACTATCAAAGCAGTAGGTTTGTTGATTTGCTGTGCATTTATTCAGTAGAATAAATATTCCATCTTATTTTCTGCTTGTTTCCTAATACTTCTTAACATTTGAGGTGCTAGTTTTTCATACCTTCTAAGCACCATAGCAGACATTTTTGTGCAGCACACTGTTAAAACCACGTTTTTACACTTTATCATTCTAGAATGGTAATTGCCACTTCAGGATCCCCCATTTTCTTTTGCAGAAATCCAGGGTTATTTTCTTTCCCCATTTTCATTTCTTGATATTCACCTACTGTGAGTTTCTTCTGCCACTTACCTGCCAAAGTGGTAGTCTTGTAAGGCACTTCTGTAATTCTTCAGACACTATCTTAATATCTGCTACTCACAGGATAACTTTGCATCATCTATAAAACTTATCATCTCATTCCATTTTCCCTTCTCCAGGACCTTCACTCATCCGTGGAAGTGAAAACCTTCGTCTACCATGCCAGCTCCGTAACTCTTCCCATGCTAGCCCACAACTGAACAAAACTGTACAACACAGTCTACCCCACTTGAGCAATGCAAAAATTAGTCATTAGTCTACTGTAGTCATTAAGATTCCCTTTTAGCCTGAGAGAGATAAAAACTACAGAAATCAACTCACATCTTCAATTTTTGACGTCTATCTGAAGGCTAAAGCTTTCTGACATGTTTTCTGGGAATACCTGTAGTATCCACTGAGAAAGTATAATCACTGGATACACATATGTTAGTCAACAGGTGAGATGAATCCTATTTCACAGGGGTTTCTCTGTTTTCTCATTTGTTTATCTGCAGGATGGTGAGAGGTCAGCTTTGGATTCTGTCATTAGTTTTTCCATTTCAAACACTTGGTTTACAGACTTTTCTGGGGTGTTCTTAGTGCATACAAATATTATATTGGATTTTTCAGACTCCACGGTTTATTTATTAGGCCGCAGTTCAATTTTTAGTGGTAAACTGCCTGATGAAATGAATCACAACTTTTCATTATAGGTGGAAGCTACCTCTCATCTAAAGTCTTAAGTGAAGGCTAAATCACAATTCACAGGAGAACTGAAGTGAAATATAAACCAATTTATTTTTAAAAACAAGATCAATAAAAATTGCCATTTCAAAGATAAAAATCATCATGTGATCTATCCTTAGAATTCTTACTAAACATAAGCCATAGACATTTTAAAAGGCATGATTTGAATTCAGCTAGCAAAATGAGTATGTTAAAGAGCTCTAAGAACTGCTCAGAGCTCCCATAGCTAATATGAATTAGTTTTCACCAAGACAGAGTAAAAAGACATACATTCTTCTTAATGGAGCTTAATTTCTTGTTCAGACTGCTAACTGTTTATCTGGCAGCTGGGATGATGCTGAAAACAAACACAGACCAAGAGAATTTATCAACTACCCATAGGCATAGAGTCAAAATCTCAGCTACTATTAAACTGTCATAGTTTAATTTCTTTCTGAGGACCTTCATCAACATATACCAGATGCAGATCAGTCTCAATCCTTGTAGTTTCAAGCTAATTTTGAAGGTCATTATGTGTTTAGGGATTTTATTGTCATCCTTAGCTGATATTTTTCTATGTGCTGATGCTCAACAGACGGGAAATAAAAGACCCTCAGAAGTTAGAGGGAAACACAAATCAGTCTCAGATAATTCTATGATTCTATAATAGTACCCCTCAGGTGACTTGGAGTTTAAGAAAATAGCTGGATCAATTAAAAAGAGTTATTGAATTCAAAAAATCAGAACACTCAAGGAGATAAAAACCTATTTTAAATTAGCTTGTTCTCTACTTGTTCTTTGACTATCAGCAAAGTCATGGCTTAGACAGCGCCCACTTTCTAGTTGCCTGTAGTCTAAGGATGAAAATAACAGGAGGTCTTTCTCCATGCAATGGCTAGCAGCTTCATTGCCAGGGATCTAGGTAAATATCTGAAATTAATCTGTTTCATAGGGAGACTGGGCAAGTACATGGGAGTGACACCTACTATGGATCACTAAACAGAGAGGCCAAAACTCAGTCAAGAAATTGTGAACAGAAACGGTGCCAAAAATTATTGTCTGCTAAGGAGGAAAAATATTTGTACTGCTCTTATTCTACTTTGTGTGTCCACTTCTTTGGACAGCTGAAGCTTTTTTGAACTCTTTTGGTGATATTTAATCATTTTTGTCCTTCATGGAAACTTTAACATCACTTACTATGAGAATGCCAGTCCCTCCATTAACCATTGGCTTTTCTGTGATGTTTTTTTTTCTCTTAATCAAATAGTAAGATATTTACCTGAGCCTAATGTAGTTATTAAATGTCAGCTAACCTATTCATTGCTTAAGTGACAGCACCAGCCATACAAACCTTGCACGAAAATTGTATGCAATGGTTTTTACTTGTAACTGTATAATTGGGTTTTATCCCAACTTATTTTTCCATCACTCCATTTAGGAATGAAATTTTGTCTGTTCTGATAGGCACTCCCTCCCTGTTGAAGAAATCTAGAACCATAGAAAAAACAGTAAAGCTGAGAACGTATGAGCAATTTGGAACAGTGAAATACCACTATTAGCACTTTGTAGCATGGGTAAGCTTAAATATTTAATAGACCTATCCACAAATGGGCAGATGGAGACTTTAGCTGCAAAAAAACAGTTGCAGAAAAACATACGTAAGTAGTAAAATCTGCAAGAGGGAAGGATGTGGGGCAGACAGGATGCCCTGTAAAATAAAAAGCATTCCGCAAAACAAATGGAAAAATTGTCTGATGGAACTACAACGATCCTGTAGAATGAGAGAAACCAGGAGTCCCAATACCAGAAATAAGATGCCAAGAGCAAGTGAGATCATCCCTTTTTCTTCTGGGGAAGGTTCAGCACAGCACAAAGCATCAACAATGAGTGAGAGAAAGAGAAGAAAAGTCAGAGCCCATGTAGGTCCTGGTTTCCCTGTTTTATGAGCTCTCTAGCCTGATAAGCTTGATCACATTGACTAAGGACTGTCATGGATCATGCATGTCAGTGTTAACCAGAAAGGTGTGAATTTTTTCACATTGTATACTCACTGCTAGTTTAGAATAGGTTAGTTGAGGACTAATTGCTTTGGGTATATAGTGATAGTTTGATAGTGACTGTCAACATGTATTCTTACTGAATATTGATACAGTAAAGAGGTTTCAAAGTTTGAAGCTGGAGCAATCTGTCAGTCTTTTTAGCACACCCATGAGAGCCATCTCTAATTTCCCAACAATACATTGATCTATACATTCTGTTGCAACAAAGAACTGTTTTTAATGCAAGCGAAAGCAGAGAAGCTACAAAATAACTACTGACTCCACTAGCACTGGCTGCAGAGTAACTCATGTTTTAAGTTGGTTTTCCAATATTTCTTTCTCTGTCTTGAACTCTTCGTTTTTTGTCTTGTCTGCAAAGTAGTCCAGAGTCTACTTACCCTGCACTGAAGCAATAAAGGTTGTCCAAAACCCAACAAGCCAAAATGATGTTTATTTTTTAAAAAATTTTGAAAGAGATCAAACGTATATTACAAAGTGCTATCACAGGGTGCAAATAAATGCTTTTGACAAATTTTGGAGTGACAGGATAAGGGGTAATGGCTTTAAACTAGAAAAGGGTAGATTTAGGTTAGATGTTAGGAAAAAGTTCTTCAGTATGAGGGTGATAGACCACTGGAATATGTTGCCCAGACAGGTGGTGGAGACCTCATCCCTGGGAACATTCCAGATCAGGCTGGATGAAGCTTTGAGTAACTTGATCTAGTTTAAGACATCCCTGCTTATTGCAGGGGGGTTGGACTGTATGACCTTTGGAGGTCCCTTCCATCCAATATATTCTGTGATTCTGTGAATTAAAGAGCAACATAAACAACAGGATACCACAAAATAAAGCCAGGAACAATTTGTTTTGTGAACAGACCCTCCACATCATTATCTTCCCTAGATTTGAAACACGAGACATTTTGTATTGAATATCTACATTCTGATAGTCTAAATTAAACTATTTTACATAAAATTATCTTGAAATGATATGGATAAATGTATCTGTTCTAGTGAACATTTCAGCTATCGGTTTCAATCTTGTGAAAGATAGAGATTTCCTGCTTCATTAGGTGATAAGAAGAATATTATCTAACCCATTCAAACTCTAACAGAAAATCATGATTTACATACTAAAGCCCTTAAACTACCTAATGATGGAAAATACCTTTCCACCATCATGCTAATTAAAGTGCTGCTGAGGTTAAAAAACCTCAGTCCTTTGTATTGTGATGAGAGCAGATGCAGGTAAATGGAATTTCCTTTCTGATGGTGTTAGGTAAGAAAAAAATTGGCCACTTGTTATTGCAAGGTGTCACGTAATAATAGGACAACAAAAGTTTAGTCTGTAATAAAAAAAGATATAGGAAGTTTTAAAAAAAGTCATAAGGAAGAAAATAAGTTCTCCTCAGTAAAAAATGGCAATGAACATCAAGATTTACACTGCATATACACACAAGCTAACATATTTGAGTTTTATTCCATCCATGTGCCAAAGGCGTCTCCATGCACAACATTTGTAGCACTGTAACATCTTACAAGCAAATGCTATTGTACTCTGCAGTTCTTAGCTAAAAGAGAACATCATGATTTTGTTGAACTGATCCTCAGAGGTGTTGTTCTTATCGCTCAAGTATTGCTTTTCAACACTTACATGAATCACAGAAAAGTAAATTTATGAGTTTATTTTCAGATTTATTGAGAGTAAAAAAAATAATGGGATGAAAGAAATAAAAGCAAAATACACAAATAAGGATTAATGAGAATTAGAGTCCATGTGTCTAATGCAGAAACAGCAAAGGACCTCAGACTGATTCCTGTGTTTTCTAATGCCAAATGCTCAGTTTACATCAGTAGCAGGGAATGAAATAATTTCATTGCATAGCTTCCCTCTCTGAAATGACTGGATACTTAGTTTCTAAGATGACAGAATTCAGTACTACCAGGTGGCATGAGAAAAGAGGGTGCTTAAAATCTCTTATTCTCAACTGCAAACTTGCTTTTTTTTAACACCATATACTGGAGTGAGTGGACTGGACAGCTATCTGCTTTCCCTGAACAAATTTTTTCAATACTTCTTTGCTTGCCTTTTTTTTTTTTTTTTAACTTTTGCTCCACACATGTAGAGCATATGGCTATTTCTTTAACATAAACTGTTTCTTTTTTCACTTGCATGCCAGACATGCATCCGATTGCCATCTCTTTGGGGTAATGACTGTTTTTCATACCATATGTTTGTAGAGTAGCTTGACCAGTAGGATCCTGTGGGATCTACAGTAACACAGACAAATAGACACAGCCATGCCTTCCATCCACTTATACTTTCTTCTGGGTTAGCACAAATGTTTGTGCATGCTGAGAACTCATATCGGTAAGAAAAGAGATGTAAGAGACACGGAGATCCAGCAATGGGTGTATATACCTAAATGTTGATAGCAATAATCTAGACATCATCTACAAAATGCCACTGTGTAATACAACTTTTAAGCCTGTTCGTGCCTGTAGGTTGGCTAACTGGCTGCTAACAAGTTGAATGCACTGCTGATACCCTGAATAGGGAGACTATTTTCAGTCTTATCTGCCCCATTTACAATTTTAGAAACATTTGTGCTGGTCTTAGTATCTTCAGTATATTCTGCTGGTGCTACAAATTTTTTGGGAAAAAAGAAAACAGACTGATTTCATAAACTTTTAAGGATCTCAGGATAAATCTTTGGTTGTTGTTCTGTAAGCCGAAAAGATGCAGATGAGTTTACAATGGAAACAATACAGTTTCCAAAGAATACTTATTTTCACCTAAAACAAAAACCAAACCAAAACAAAAAAAAAAAAAAAAACAAAAAAAAAAAAAAAAAAAAAAAAAAAAAACAAAAAACAAAACCAACCAAACAAACCCTGACATATGAACAGGTTAACAAGAATATACATTAATATATAGTCCACTGAATCTCTCACATCACACACCAGAGAACCAAAGTGCCAGAGAGAAGAACAAGTCAATGCACTCACCCACCACAGGGAACGTAAAGAAGGGAACAAGCTGGGAAGAAGCCAAGCCATGGGAGAGGGCAGCAGCCAGGCCATGTACCCAATTATGCAGTAGGGACTCAGAGACAGCTTCATGTTCCAGCCCTGCCGTCCTGGGAACCCCACTTGCCATGAAGCCAGAGCCTTTCCAATAACCAGAATCCCCACACAACACATACACTGTACAAACAAACCTCACAATCACCCTGCAGACAGAGGCAACTCTTACAGAGGTGGATCCTCGCTCTACTTGTTGAAGTTAATGTGGAAGGTGGGGGCATCTGGTGGTGATCTCCTAATCAGTTCCCACCCACGTGTGATGGTTTGAACCTGCTGCTCCTGAGGGGTGGAGATTTGAAATCTAAAACCAGGAACAGGCCTGAATGAAAGGGGCAGAGACCTGTTCTATTTCCACTCCCCTCTTCCTGTCTTCCTGCTATAAAGGGGGAGGGAGGCACATCCTTCTCTCTCTCTGCTGGGGTCTTCGGCCAGAGAAGCTGTTGTTCCCTGTGCTGCCACGTGGCAGTGGCCATCCTGGGACCTGGGCCTGTTCTCCAGACTCACTCCTTGTCTCCATCCACTTTCAAGGATTGTGCATCCAGCTTCAATCCACCTTGATCCAGTGAGATCCAGCACTGGGGAGCCTCAGCACAGTGTTTGGGTTTTGTATTTTTGGAAGTTTACCCTTCCTTGCTTTGTTGTTCCTATAATCCCTTTACCCTGTTAAACCCTTACCCTGCTTCCTTTCTGTACCCCGTTAAACCCCTACCTTTCTTCCTTTCTGTTCCCTGTTAAATAATATATTTCATTTTGTTAACTTTTCAGTCGGTGCAAAGCTTTCATCACCCCTGCCTCCCTTTGTTTACCTCTCTACCTGGGAAAACTAAGGGATAAGAGAGGGGGAGCACAATTCTTCCCTCCAACTGGGACACCATGGCTGGCCAGACTCTGGGTCAAAAAACAGTCAGGAAGGTCTTTTTTGCCTGGTTGAGGACATCATCCATATTCCACCCTTGTTTCAGGGCTGGGGGTTTAACCCCAGCACTTCAACTAGATCTTAGGAATAAGTTCTTCAATACGAGGGTGATGAGACTCTGGACTAGATTGCCCAGAGAGGCTGTTGATGTCCCTTCCCTGGAGGTGTTCAAAACCAGGTTGGATGACTCCTTCAGCAACCTTGTCTAGTTGAGAAGCACCCCTGCCCATGACAGGGAAGTTAGACTAGATGATCTATAGGGTACCTTTCAACCTAAGCCATTCTGTGATTCTATGAGAATAAGAAACCTTTGGGAAAACTGGTTAATCATGTTCAGGGATCACTAAATTTAACTATGCATAATCATCAGAGTTACCAATATCCTATAGCAGAGGTGGAGCTGCCTCTAGGTGGAATATGTAAGACTTTAACAAGTCCCACTGAGCAGCAGGAATGCCCCTTTCCTTCATAAGCAAGTATGCAGAATTGATCATCAATATTCTATACTTCAGTACTTACCTAAGTTTTACTGGAGAGCTCCATTTTAGTGGTGGTGTTTTATTGAGCCAGTGTGGTTACCTGCTTTTGAGGACTAACTATCAAAACTAGATGAAACACTGAGTAGAGAATAAGGGGAGACTAAACTGTAATTTTGATGCATTTCTAGAAATGGAAGAAAATGAAGTGGTATTAACTGATAGAATTAAAATATATCTTGCCTCCTTCTCTGCAAGAAACCATTCTTTCTAGGTGTGGTGTGATAGAAAAGTGAAACCCCAGTTCTTCGGTGACCATTTAAGAAAACCTGCAGGAGAGATGCAGCAGGGTCTAAATATTACCTTTACAATCCTCCTAAATCAATTCTGGTGAATGCACTGGCTGTGGCTGAGACTCGGTGCCAATGCAGTTTTCCATAGTATATTTGAAAAGCTGGAAAAGTCTGCAAAGTGAGTCTTGCTGGGAAATCTTGTCTAGGCTATTTACACAATTTTGTGTCAAATTTCCACATCTCTGTTAGTGATTGTAATAAGTCCCTTTTATCAATAATATCTCTCACAGGGATTGTCCCTAGATAACTTCTCCAAATTCCAGTGATTAATGTATGTTGAATTCTTAACACCAACTGCAGACAGTGATAAGCTATCCAATGTTTGAGAAACGAAACACAGAATTTTGGTTAGAACAAAAACGTCTGTGTTTTCCAAGGCAAAATGTTATCAAAAATGCATTATAGGAGGAAGATCGGGAAGAATTTTTTCAAGAAATTCTTCTCCCTTTCCTCCATTTGAAAATATATTATGATGTCACAACAAAGCAATCACAAGATGAATCAATGACAGAAGAATTGAAATCTGTTTCTATAAAAAATATATGGCAGACATTTTTAATTATCTGAAAAAAAAAAAAAAATTAGAAGAAACTACTGTGATAACACTGTAGTGAATCATACTCTTGTACTGTCACAAGATACACCCATCAAAGATGAGAGGTATACTTCCATTATAACATGAAATTTTCCTGTGGAAACTCATGCTCAATGAGATGCTATTTTTCTGTTATAAATTATGATTAATCTTTTGTTGGTCCTTTGCTGTGAAATCCAAAGATACATACCAAGTTCTACAATTTGTATTTGATAAACTTGTAATGCTATGAAGTGACACACAGACTAAAACAAAATTTACATTGCCTAACCATTAAACTGTATCTCTAATGAGAGCAAAAATTTCACTTATCATTACCAACAGAACCAAAAATCTTCAGAATTTGCAAGAGTCAGAAACCTGGTGCCAGATTATCTAGTTCTCAATGAGATTCATATTTGTACTGGGTGGCATAAAACATTGAAATTATTAGAAAGGACACATTTTCCTGACATTCTCTAGGAGCTCCATTATGCTAAAAGTAATTCATTTTTAACACCTATTATCTGAAGATGTTGTTCATAAGAAGAGAATATTCATTATTTCCATTGAACTCCAGTAAATGTACATATCTCAGGACATCTAAAGAAATTTCTATCGTGAAATCTAATTTAGCCAAACACACAATCTCAGCAAACAAGGTTAATAAGACATTATAAAAATGCTGATGAGTTTTGAGTGAATCCCAGCTTGACAATTTTCACAAAAACTATTCAAAAATTATATGATGTCTCTAAGGTCCTTTTTCCCTGTTTTCTGCGGTTGTCCAGTGTATAAGATCTTTTTGAGCATTAGGGATATTTTAACCCGTAGGTCCAGCTCAACATTCTTTCTAGTAATCAAAGCAAACACTTTGAATAACATTTAGGCTCACCAATGAAATATTTGGTTTTTTCATTTAAGTAAATTCATACCCTTGCAAGGTTAGGAATTCACTTTATTTTAAACAGAAAAAAATGTATCAATCCAAATTGCTGCTTTTGACCATCTAGGCTTTCCTCTTCACAGTTAAGTTTTTCAATCAGCATTCAGGATCTTATTTTTTTCTGTCCTTCAGACAGGACATTTAAGATGCTGTCACTGTCTGTCTGTAGCAACTTCTTGCTGATGGTGTTTACTTCTACTGTGCACATAATTGACAGTAAAGTAATTGAAGATGGATAGACAAGCAGAGGGCACTAGTTTCAAATGTGTCACAAAAAAAAAAAAAAAAAAAATTAATGAATGAAAACAAAATTCCCAAGGCTTTTTTTACATAAAGCTGTTACATGACTGCAGCAAGTTCTGTTCTGTTAGTGAAAAGGTTTAAAAATATGAAGAATCTTTTCCTGCACAGTACACTGCCACAGTTATTGTTACCATTATTTATCTTCTAAATAGTTGTGAGCAAAATTTGTGAGTAGATTCTTATGCCAGGAAGGGCCAGGTTATATTAAGCACAGAACCAGCATATCTCAGGAAGCCTATAATCCAAATGGCAGAAGAAATAGAGGAGGTAAACACAGTCTGAAAAGAAGAACAGATTAGCTGATCAAGAGATTCATATATATGGAGATTCTAGAGGATCAGGAGTAAAAATTGCAACTTGCAACCTGATTGATCTTGCAAATTAATTTTATACATTGAAGAGTAGATACATACTGAAAATATACTTTTGAAGAGAGTAAATAACAATTACCAGGTGCTTTTCACTTATAAATGCATTTTGGGGCAACAAAGACTGTTTACCAATTTGTGTTTAACTAGTAAGATTCTTTCAATGAAGAAAACCCTTGGAAGAAATGGAAATAAATTGTATGTGTATAACTACATAAGTTGATTATTATTTAGCTTTATTATTTGTATGCTATTTTGTTCAGTTAATATTTAATTTTATTATTTAGTTAACTAAATCTACACCTAAACATAATTAATTTTACTTTTTTTGTTTGTCTGAAAATAAAACACTCCTTAAAAAATAATAAAAATCTTTTTGGTTTAGTTGATTTTATATGATCACGAATGAATTTCTGTTAACTTTTTGTTCTGGTAGAAAAGTTTCAGTTTGGCCCCAAAAGAATTGGGTCGAAGGTAATTTTAACATGTAGCTTCACCAGTGAACCATAACCAATACTTTATTTCAATTTTTTTTTTGCACCACTTGCTCTCTGAATCTGGTATCCTTGTTATTGCCAGACATTCTGTATCATTAAGTAAAAGTGATTTCTTCTCAGTCTCTGGTGGTTTATGCAGCTAGCCCAAAGCTAAAAAAACCCTGAGATACATGAATGAATAGTGTATCTCTGAGCTATATTTCAGAGAAAAGACAGGACAAAATTCAATATCAAATGGAATTAATTTCTTTCACAAAGTACTGTTGCACAGGATTATTCAGAGTTACCAAGAGAATGAGTTCTCCCTCCAAGTAATCAAGTTTCTTGCATGATCCTTTCTTGCCCTTCCCTTTTTTCATCTCAATTTTGTTTTGACTGATCTGTTTTGTGAGATTTGTCTCTCAAATGGTTTCCTAATATCCAATGAACTCTTATGAAAGTCCATATTCCAGTCACAATCAAGTGCATCTAAATCTTCCTGTCAAGAAAAGATGAATTAATAAAAATGTAATTACATTCATCCTGAAAAAAATCCCCAAAATACCTTCCATCCCTCTGAGGAAGCTGAGTTTCTGTGTGATAAGCTGCTGCAGATAATCCTGAACTACAAAAGAGAGTTAAAAGATTACAGGTGCTGGGTCTTGTGCGGTGACATCACAATGTCCAATTTCCTTGTGTTCACTAACTAATTTTCAGACACTCTCTCTTTTTAATACATGCTATCTACTTAACAAAAGGAAACCACACACTGATTTCTCAGCATACGTCTGGAAGTAGATAACGCCGTAATTTGGGCAGCAAGATATTTCATCTGACAAGAAACAAAAAATTCTGTGATACCTTAAAGAATCCAATCATTTTCCTTAGCTTTCTTACTGCAGGTTTTTACTCCACAGAATGATTTTCCTTTGATCCATGAAAGTCTTGTGCTCTTGATGCCTTAACACCTGGGAGAATCAGCTACAAAACAAATTCCACACAATCGCGTTGACAAATTAAATACAACTGTTGCGGCAACTTCCCACTTAGCCTACCAACAACCTCTATCTGCATTTGGTTTAGAACTTGATTTCTTTTTAACGTGTACACGTCATTCATTAAACACATTTGAGACTGTAGCAGCAATGGTACAGAAGCACAGAGAGATACTAGAAGTCCTCGTGGTATATGCCGATGTTTTTACCAGGCTGACCAAGCAGCTATGGTCTGAACAGTAATGGAGCCTAACAACATGTTATAAAAAAAAAGCTTTATTGATGTGGCAAGAAAGATGAGCAACAATGCTCCCATATGGCAGCTCACACAACTACCTACACTGAACACAGGATTGTAAGTGGTGCCATGGCTCCCATGGGCTGCCAGGGACAATGGTACCTAGGATATCTAGCAGCAACAAGCGATTTTGCCTTTTGAGTGCGGTAAGAGTCACGTTGCCCTTTGGCTCCACCAGCGGTAGTTCACTATGAGAGAATCATACTTGGCACAGAAGATGTAGGTAGCATCCTGCCTGTGCTGCTGATGTCAGGCAGGAGGTGCGGTGTCAGGAGGCAGGGTGTCAGCAGTGATGCCAGGTGTGTCTCAAGAGATAAAAAGAGTATGTTTCATAGAGGATGTTACCTCTAGTGTTACCACACTTAAACACCCAAGGCTTGATGCTTTTCAAATCTCTCAGCACAGACAAGTCTAAACTCCGATCGGTCTTATATACAGCAGAGAAGGTTCAGCTGGCTCCTACTGTGGAAAGTACATATAGTCCTGCACCTCTCCATAACTTTCGGCTAATTTTCTACCTAAAGTAGAAAACATACTTTTAGACCTTCATACCTTGTCTTCATGCCTACTTCATTCTGGAGAATACCATTTCAGTAATTATATGCAAGAGGGCTTCTGTAAGGAAACCATAAGAACTGGAGCATATAAGAGCTGGAATATCTATGGCATCATACTCCATATGATGATGCCATTTGCAGAAGTCTGTGCATACATTCTGATATTCTGCCATTGTCATTGTAACAGTTGGTCATAAGGATTCACATATCAAAATCTTTCCTGAAAGTTCTTAGTATAAGCAATGCCACTGATGTGGACATTATCACATAACAGTGCAGGTATATGAATTTTCTTCTTTAAAATCTTTTTTATAATATCGACCTAATTTGTTATAGTGTGGGGAGTTTTTACACTTCAGCCATGGGAGGTGTCAGTGTAAAAAGAGAAGCTTCATGAAACAATTTTTTTTTTTATTTCAGACAAGACAGATATCCATCTTCAAGAGACTTCACTATTTAAACTCCTGATTACTAAGTTCAACATGAGTCTGTAAGAGTGGTCAGTTTGGTAAAATGAGTATGCATCATCTGTGAGCAGCACTGTTACTGGCATAGCCATCTTGTCCCTTTTCAGTTTCCTGTCCAAAATTCTCATTGCCTTAGTCAAATGGAAAACAAAGCCTTTTCATGTAGGTAAATAGCTAAGGCTTTTGATGCAGAATACAGTTTGCATTTGAATGTCTTCATACAAAATATGCTTTACATGTGTTGCTTCAATTCCAAGACAAAACAACATATTTCCTGAAGAAATAGGTCTGAACTCTTCATTTTAGGTCCAAGTTCAGACACATCAGTGATTGTATATGTTTTTTTTAGATTGATAAAGGCTCTATTCTTGTTCCTGTTTTCAAGACTATCATTTGGAAGACACTAGTATACAGAAATAAATGCTTGAAGTCTGGGACCAAAACCATCTTCTCATTTGCTAAATGCAGGAGAGTTAATGACATTTAGAGATTGGAAGGTGACAAAAAACATTAAAATTGCATCTTGCTGGAAAGATATTTCACAGGAGTAAACAGTGTGCAACACTGATAATGATCCTATATAATAAAATTACATGGCTAAAATGATAATTCATACAGAAACAATTTGTGATTGAACTTTCTTAATTCAAGGTGCAAAGCAGCTGCAGGCTACACTAGTTTTTCAATATCATTGTTTTAATTCTGGAAAAATATCAGTGATTCACAGAGTTATTGCTTATTCATTTTCAAATTGAACATAACTGAGGTCAAAGTTTGGATTTATATGTCCAACAAGAAGTCCATGAAATATCAATCACCACAAATTTATTGTCTCTAATATTTAGAGGATAAACAGCTGAGAAGATATTATATAGTCCTAAGTATTAAATAATTATGTTCACTAAAATTAGGTGTCTATTATCTGTATTATGGTGTCCAGATAACAACTTCTGGTCAGTGCTGAGAAAAGTCCTAGTATGCTGGAATCTGCTTAAGAAGTACAAGTAGAAATCAAAGGAAAGATGAATGAATGATTATTCCATAGTTTCTGTGTTTAAAAAGCATCACTTAGACAGGAAAATACTTCAAAGAAAATAAAATACAGAGACAAGCGATTAGTATTGTTGAGGTCATACCTCTGGGTATACAGACATTTGGGAATAACACATGCATGTAAAAGGTAGCAGGAATAGAACTGAATGAAAGCAGCTTTTTTAGCATCCTTACCACGCAACATTTCCATTTTGTCCATCAGACACCTATGCACGGCACTGTTTTGTATTGTCAGAGGAGATTAGTATCAGCTAAGGTACATTACTTGATTTTTGTTAGACACAAAACAGTAGTATGGGAACTGTCAGAATATTATAGAAAGTGCAGAGCTATAAACAGAAGCACTGACAGCAGTCACCATTTCCCCTACCCTTTCACTGATGGTAAAATAACAAGATTTTTAATTATTACAGCCCAAAAAGCTGCATATGAAAAGTGATCTTTTCACAGTCTGTGTTCTACCAAGCACATATTTTAATTATTCTGTTTTGGTTGACGACAACATAAAGGCATTTTCAGTTCCATTTTATTTATTTATTGTTGGTTTGGTTTTGCTTTTGTTTAACATTATACAGGTATATCTGTTCAGAATTTTAAGTGGCTGCTTTGGGGATTTTCTTTTTTCTACCAGAAAAATTCAAGGATGTGATTTATGAGCAGAACACAGATTAACAAAATAAAAGACCCTGAATTCCAAGGCTCAGATTTGATTTTCATTTTATTTTAAATGACATTTACTAGCTTATTTCTTAGAAATTAATTGGTTCATTTGCAGTTCAATCCATTTGAAGTGAAGAAGTTAGTTTAGACATGCCTACAATATAACCATAGAAAATGTTATTAGTAAAATAATTATATTCAGAAAGTCACAGCAAGATCAGTACGCATATCAGGAAGTCATTTACAGGTTTTGTTATCAGTGTTATTTAGCTCACATAAATTTGTTTCATTTTAATTCATTAAGAAAGTGAGAAACCTGAACTGTAAATATCCAGTGTCTAAAGCTAAGTTTCACCCTGTCTTTCCTTTTCTATCCCGTTTTCCTTCACTGTATGTTGGAGTTCCCTAGGATAATGACTCAACTAGAGCTAAAAATTTTACAGAGCTGGAGCAAACTGCCTCCTCACAGAAGATTAATTCATTGGATAAATTATGAGCACCAGGCTCAATTAGCACAGTAGGTAACAACCATTTCAGGTATGCCTTAAGCAAAATAAATAAAACAGACCAAAACCAGGCCTTGACAAATAGTCAGTAAAATGGTAATAACTGAAAATGAGCTAATAATGAGCTGAAGTATTTGTTTGGAAAACTGAACAGATTTTTTTTTTTTTTTTTCCTGTCATATATATGCTTCATATTAAGAATAATGACAATATGGGTACATCTAGAGTTTGCAAACATTGCCATTGAGGAAACAACAGGAGCTATTCTTTGCCTCACAGTCCTGGTTCATCAGATTCTAGTTTAGCCAATGAGATTTATTCTACAGAGTAGCTAATGCATGAGTTTGAAAAAGGAAACTGCACTTTTATCTTTATAAAAACAATTTTTCATGCTCATGAAGCAAATCGAGGCCAGAATGAAAGAACATGCAACTTCTCATTAGGCCACAAAACATTTTTGTCTCCCTGATTAAAATGGTTTTGAGACTTTTTCTTCCCTTTTTGCATGTAGAAGGTGAAAAATCCATAAGTGAACACTAATTTTTCTTGTGCTAAATTTTTAGTCTTCTTCTATTCCCACCTTGTCCTTAAGGAAACTACTGCAATCTCATTAGATTCTTGTATTTTGTATGTAACTCCTCCATAAAAAGGTGGAATGAAAGAGCAAATAGGTAGATGTCTATTTCAACCTCCATTCCCTTGTCACTAAAAAAGAAAATCTTGAGTTTCTCAGAATCATAAACCATGAAAGAGAATAATGAAACACAGATGAAAACTCCAGGCCAATTCTCTCTAACGTACCAAAACTAATGATAAATGC
This sequence comes from Merops nubicus, assembly GCF_000691845.1. Lineage (NCBI taxonomy): Eukaryota > Metazoa > Chordata > Aves > Coraciiformes > Meropidae > Merops > Merops nubicus. The sequence continues at coordinate 54,297 of NW_008600959.1, forward strand.
CACTGAGTTACAATCCAGATGTGAAATGCAGAGCTAGATTAGAGTAGTTCAAAACCAATGAAGGTTTCTTTAATGACAAGCATGGCTGGTGTCAGATTATTCAGTACTCAGCAGAACAGGGATCTAAACCTGCAAGCAGCAAGTCCTAAATCCTTAAAATGGCTGTTGCATTTGGAATCAATTTATTCTCAATAATTCTTAAGAGTATAATATTCTTTCTTTGAGAGGCTGGAGGGAAATGAAGGCACCAGGCACAAA
>NW_008600959.1:54585-56696 GCF_000691845.1 Merops nubicus
GCACAAGGCCAAAACAAGAGAAACTAACAAAACGTAGAGAGAAAAAGGAGTGGGAAAAACAATGATGAAAAACAAGCAAAAGGAAAAAAGATGCAGAGAGAAAATATATAAAGAAAAGAACTCAAATATCCCAAACATACAAAATTAAAAGTAATGCTTTAATCGTTTGGCATAATTACTTCTGAAACACTAGAGCAAACAATCATTAATTGCTCACTTTTTTGATGGAACACAAACAAGAGAGCACAAAAACTACATGTGGCGTAAAAATTAGTTTCAATGTATAGTATCACTCCTGAAGATAAATATATGCAAAACAGTGTAGTATTAACACATGACGCTGAGAGTTAAATGTGAATATTAATACTTGGTAAGAAAAAAACAGACCTACAATCAGGTAACAATGCATCCTTATTTACTATTATAACATCTAAATTACTATATATATTAGTTATTTCAGTCCTCATTCTTTTCTTTGCATTTTTTTAAAATCTTTATTTCTAGAAATCTGGGATGATAAAGAATATGTATCTTTTTTTTGTGTGTGTTTTAACATAACATTGTGGACTTCCCGTGTGCAAAGGAGACTTTAAGAAGTCTTCTTTCTAGAAGAAAATAATGAAATAAAAGTAATCCAATGTGTAAAATTGAAAATATGCATAATTAAAAAACAATTATTTTGTGCATTAGATTAATGATTTTTAAGCCTTCAAGTTAATTGCAATAGCAATCTCAACAGACAGCAAGTAAAAATCATATGTAATTGCAAGATATAAATGTAAATTTCTATTTACTCTTTTGCTCTCTTGATTTTTTTTGGTTAATTTTGTGAAAAGATATAGATATACATAGAAAGAGATAATTTTTAATTTGTTTTTATTTTTTTTATTTTAGGAAAATTCAGATGAGTCTCATACTGTTGTTGGCCTTCCAAGTATGTGAGACATATAACTGCCATGAAGATCTACTTCCTGGTAAGAATTTTTAAATGCTCTAAGTTTCCATTCATTCACAATCATTAACATTTTATGGATGAGTAAGTTTTTACTTACTAGTGTGTCAAGGAATAATAATCACTAATACCACAGACCTTCATGTTATCACACTTCTGATTATTGTTAAGGGTTTTAAGCAACTTAGAGCTGTCTCAATTAAAAAGGTCTTTGCCCTAGAATTTTGATGATCTGTGATTTTAATTTTAGCTCTGTCTCTGTGTCATGTCTTTCAATTAAAGAGCATAATTAAGTAAATCATCCTTCATAATGATGACTGTCAAAGCATCTTTATTCCATTGTCCACAAGCTGAAACAACGTTTTAAAAACAATCTAAAATTTCTGAATGCGTGTTCATTCTTTGTCTTCTGTACATACTTCCAAAGAAAAATAAGTTCTCAGTGTCTTTGTGGGTCTATGGGGCCAAAATGCACCTTAGAAACAAGTTAAGAATAAAGAAAATTCAGAGCAATTACCTACTTATTTTAATTGTGTCATTTTTTTTTAAAAAAGATCTACTTTTCTGACACCTACCCAAGTAGGAGTTTGTCTCCATTGAAATCCATGTCAAGTCTCCAGAAAAATCTCTGCTCTTCTCATTGGTATCTTCAGAATGTGAAAGTTAAACTGCCATGAAAAAAAAATAAATCTTTGTAAGTCAAACTTGAAAACAAGAGAGAGGGAATGAGAGAAGATAAAGGTATCCTGGCTGTGCTTAGATGAATGTACATCATCAAGAATGACCAAGCATTACTTTCACTTGTAGTAAGAAAGCAGCCATCCATACTAAAGATATCAAAAGGTAAAAAGAAATACAAAAAAATCAGTAAAATTCAACACCTTCATGGAAATGCCTGATTAATTCTGATTGTCAGAAATTCTTCAGGCAATGTATTGACTTGCAAATCTAGTTCAGTACCTTGGGGCAGACAGGACTCTACTTTTGTCTGATGACTGAACAACGTCTAGTCCTCAATTTTCTGATGATTCTCATCCTTGGGATTATATAATGAATCTTATGATACTTATCTTTAAGTTAAAGATCCAGCTTTCAGAATAGATGTCAGCTTTCAAAAGGGAAAAAAAAAAAAAAAAAAAAGGTGGAGGGGGAAAGGGGA
>NW_008600959.1:56727-59185 GCF_000691845.1 Merops nubicus
AAATCGCCATGATGGTGAATGTATCTTCACAAAAATACTAGAAACAAAACCCTATAGTTTCCAGGGATCTCATTCTGCCACCTTTATTCACAATGAATAAAAACATTCACAACGAATAGAGCATTTGTAACTAAAGAAGCACTAGAAGACAGTAATGAAATGATTGCTAATAAACATAAATAACTATATTAAAGTAAAAATATTATATTAGTCCACAGCAACACTAAAAACTTTGTTATTCCCCTTTCCACATTGACTTAACTTCCACAAACATTCAAATGGTGTAAAGAGATAAGCAATACTCAGTTCTTGTAGCTGGCAGAACAGCAATAAACAACTAGTATTATCTATTTGGTTTGGTTTACCCTGAAATTCAGAGTTTCATTTTTATTTGTTTGACAGTTAAAAGAAATTATAAAATTTCTGAGGATTTTAAGTTCAATCTTTAAGAAGTCACAGTTATAGATTTTACCTAAGAACTTCAGAAACTTGACACAGCCATTCAAAACATTTAGATAATGAAATCATGTTCAATTTCCTTTCTGTGTTTTGAACTTGAACATTTGAAGTACATTTTATGCTTCTTAACAGGATTTTAATCACTTGTGTTGCACATCTTATCAACATGTTACAGGATTTTTTTTTCCCCGTGGGTGGGAGATAAGAAAAGACACAAAATTCCACTGAAGTTATATATGGTTCAAAACATAAATAATGACATACATCAAAAGGAAAAGCAAAGTGCTACAGCATAAAAGTGTTCAAACTGGTTAGCCAAGACACAGCACTTGAATGGGAAGATCATACACTTTATTCTCATAGTCATCATCTGTATGTGTTTCACAGGAATTGGTTGCTGAAAGATCAGAAGATTGCACCTAAGCCTTAATTTTAGTAGTTTTTTCTTTTTCTCCCCTTTTTAGGAGGTAATGTAATTGTGGACTTCTCTTGTCAGGCAAAGCTAGGCCAGATGAAACTGTTACTCAATGTTCCCATGAGTATGGGGGATTCAATAGTAAAGGTATCCATAGTTCTGAGCAGTGTTGTAAAACTTAATTATCTTAAGCAAACAATAAGAGTAAAAAAATCTGCCAAAATTTTAGAGGTAATCACTTTATGAGGAACATTCATACTTATTGACTACCACAATTCTAAGTTCTAATTTATAAAGGAGACATAAAGAAGGAATTTATCAGTGATTTCAATGTTCTTATGGAGCGAAAAACCCATGGACTTGTGGAAAAAGGAATTCAGTTGTGCTGTTTTATGAATTCTGGGTTGGGAAACCTTGAAAATTGTCTTTCATGCTGTATTGATCTTTTTTATTTATAAACATTGCCCCACTTTAGAGAGAGTCACTTGTTTGAAAGAAAATGCAGGTGCAAAACTCACGTTAAGAAGTGTATCTTTTTCACATAAATAGAAACATGAATTTAGCAATTTTTTTTTTTTTAAGTTTTGCCAGTAAACTTTTAGCAAAAACCAAACCTTAAGGAACAGTAAGAAAAAAATCCCTCTTATATTTAATTTTTAAAAAAGTTCACACTTGCTTAGTCATGCCTTCTCTCCTGCTGAGTCAGAAGGCAACCAGCACTTTAAAGGAAAGCCCACAATTAATGACATCTGTTTTCAGGTCATCGACCTTACTCCACAGCTTTGTTTAGCTGCTTTATAGATACCTAAGTCACGGCTTGGTTTGTCCTAAATTCTTTGGACGTTAATGCACAGGTAGATGCACTCTCACTGGGATGCTTTTCTTTTGCTGAGTGCGTGTCCCAGAAGGAAGGACAAGGCCATTAGTACTATACACATAAGAAAAAGTTTACCATCCCATTCTAAAGTACATAGGAAAGATATGAGATGTCTGACCACCAGAGGAATACACAGGTCAATGCATTCTCTCACAACACATGGTGCAGCAAAAGAAGGAGCAAGTCAAGTCAGAAACCAGGCTATGAGGTAAGGAATAAACCAGGTCATCAGTCTAATTCCAACCATATAGCAATAGTCAAGGAAAAGCTGCATTACATACATAATCCTTTTTCTGTCCTGGTCTTGATCTTGTCACACCATCAGTAGGAACTTTTCTTGCAGTGGACAGTCTGAAAGCCCTTCCAAAAAGTAGCAGTTCTAAATAGAACATTTACCATACAAATAAACCACTCCCAAAACCATTATAGGCAGAGCCAGCTTTTATGCTACTAACTTGGAGGTGGGACACCTGACGTTAATGCCAAAGGCAGGGGCATCTGGTGGTGATCTCCTGATTGGCTCCCTCCCAAGGCTAACCAGACCCTGAGTGAAAACCAGTCAGGAAGGTCCTTCCTGCCTGGTTGTGGACATCACCTTCATGTCAACTCCCATTCAGGGCTGGAGATTTAAACCCCAGCACTTCAGATCTGTATCCTTTTCTTGCCTTCATTTCATATAATCTAGAGGTTATATGCCTCTTCAACAA
>NW_008600959.1:59216-81036 GCF_000691845.1 Merops nubicus
CGCTCTTCCTAAGCCATACATACATCGTCTTCTCGTGGCCAATAATAAATTAAAGATAAAGGGGAGTGACATATGACTACTTAGAAGGGGGAGCTTAATCTTCGATTGGATGTCTTGTGATTTGAGTACAAAAAAAAATGGGATATCTCCATTAGCTTTTCATATGAGATATTTCTCCAGAAGGGCTCATAAATTATGAAGGAAAAGGGCTACATTTCATCTTTTTTGAAACAACGCTATTGCCCACTATAGAAGGGAATGAAAAAGAATATTAAATTTCTCTCTTTAATTTCATGATTACATGAAAGAACCATCATAGGACCATTCCTGAACTTTTTAAAGTAATATGAAAATAATTTTTAGGTATTACAATGCTTTCTACTCTGATGACCAGGCATGCAGAAGTTAAGAACTTCCATTTAAGTGGTGTCATAGCTCTAGCCATGAGGGAAATGCATGACAGAAGAGAGACTGAAACAGAGCTTCTCTGAATTGCAAGTTAATGCTATAAGCCACTGCCTCATCTTTCTTATTTTCATTTCTGCATGATTAAGTAATTATTTTTTAGCATGCCTGCATACCTATTAAAACATGTGTACATCTGCTGCTACAGGTACTTTAGATGGATCAGGTTTTTTAAATATAATTTTTTTACAGGATCTAAAAACCTTTAAAAATCTTGCCTTCAGAAACTTTCTCATCTGGGCCTATAGGGGCTGAGAAATTTTTAATAGAATTTTACAGGATATTTTAAAATTCTAATTTTACTCTTCATCTATTGTCTTTGCTTTTATATCCCTATTGAAAAAAATTAGCTCTTGATTATGGCTTAGTTAGTGATCCTGATCAAAGTGGAAACTTTCTAATGTATGATAGTTTTTGCAATTGCTCTTCAGTCTAATAGCTCATTGTGATATATTTTTACAAAGGCTTATTGAAAACATGGCTTAATGTATAAGTAGATGAAATGAATAATTATAAAACGCTATTTTTAAAGTCGATATGACTAATGTTCCAACTGTAAAATATGTGATTTTTGCATATAAACATGCAACACGCAGGACACTTTTGCACCTTCTGGCATATATATTGATGTATACAGATATGTGTGCAAACTCAATCTCATTCCACTACTACAGTTAAAGATAATAACTAAATTTTACGCTAAAAATAATATCCCTATTTCCCTTGTCTACCATTCCTGATAAAGATATGTATATTGAAAGATACCTAGGAATATAATGCTTAAATATCACTCTTATTTTTTTCTACCAATCTGTTGGTATCTTGATATCTTTATTATCTCTATTAATGAGAATTCATGACTTTTTATACCAGGAAGTGCAGCTAACCAGAGGTGTTGACTACATGCTTTCAAAGTATTCCTTCATTGCATTTCTGCAGTGGTGTTTTCAATTTATAGAATACTTGAGCTGTAGGCCAAGAACTTAATCTGAGGGATACCTATTGTTTATTCTAGAGCGCTTAAAACACTCATTTAAAATAATAGTTGAAGGGATTCATGATGATTTTGCTTTGGAAGGACCTGAGGCATTTTTCCCTTTGGTGCTTTATGACATTTCTTATTAGTATTTTGAGTCTAAGATACAATGTGAAAATATTTTCTTAGGAAGGAGTAAGTCTGGAGCCTGCAATATCAATACAGAATGGAAGGAATCAAACATGTAAAACTATTTATAGGGGCCAAGGCAAGCAAAATCCAGACCTCAGAATGTAGATTTTGAAGTAAGCAAGTTTCTGCAATGGGAAGAAAGGAAGAAAAAAATATAGACAGTAGTCACCACTTAAACCCTTCACAATGCCCTCCTGTCACCGTAACATTATATGGCACTTGAGACCATGAGATCTTAGTTCTAATTTTACCAAAATAAAACTGTCTGAAGCTGGAGGGATCTGGGTAAAACCTCATATGCAGGCTGCTGTGGTAGATCCTGTAACCTCAGAAATCAAGTTACCCCCAGCTGGCCCCATTTGACCAGGAGAGGCACCAAAAAAAAAAAATCCACGAATGGTGTATGTGTATAATGGATGCGCTTAAACAACATTCTTCTTGGACTTGTTTTCAAACTGACCTCATAACATCTCTGCAAGCAATGATTCCACTTTCTACCGGGGAAGGGAAGTTTTCTGTGTCTTAAGTATAGAGGTACGTAGGCATCCCTGCATCCTGCCTCATACCTGGGCTGCTCTTGGTGCAGGTAGAGCATGATTGGTACTTCTTCTGGCATGTGCAACTAGCTGCATATTACAAAGAATGATGGGAAATTTGTAAATCAATTGTAAAAGTAGAGGTAACTTTCTGAATTTTCAAAACTGGCTATTAGTCTCACAGACTCATTATTTTAATACTTTAGCACTATTTCTGAGCCTTACCTATGAATCCTATATATCACATTGTAGCATACCATATCTGGAATACTAATATAAATTGCCCCATTTTCTTTTACTGTTCTGCAAATGGTTTCTAAAACTGTACTTATAGCTTGTCATTAATTACAAAGAATATGTGAGTCAGCTCACATTCAAGCATATGTGTAGATTTTGTGCTTTAATGAATTTAAATCCTCCTTTTTCGTAGCTGAATGTGGTCATGCTGCTTTAAGGGACAATGAATATATTTTTCAGATCAAAAATAAATTAAAAAAAAAAAAAAAACAAACGGAAATGACCTCAAGATATTGTGGGTCCTTTCTTATATGAAGGGACATTTTAGGAATTTCATATTTATTTATTGGCAGGAAAGATTACAAAATGAAAAGCAGAATGACCCAGAATTATTTCTTTAGGGCAACAGATGTCTATCCTCCCTCCTCCAAAAGAAAACTTTTTCATGTAATATTTCAGTTTTAGACTAAACATCCTGATCATAATCAAAATGGAGAGTGAAATTACTGCTCAAGGACACATCAGGAAGCCTCTGCTGGAGGTTTTCACACTAGCCTCAAGCTCACAGACCCTTTTGTGATCCCTGAGCAAACTTGGAAATTAGTGTCAAGGTCCAATGGCCTCACATATTGTTTCACCACAAATGCTCATAAATTAGAATATTAATGCTATTCTGAAACTATGTAATCTGCCTATAAAATTAATCCTGTCTGTGCAACCATTACAGAACTTTCTGAAGGTATGCCTCCGTTGACAGAGCAGAATAATTCAGAGGATGCAAACACCCTTCCTTCTTATGGATACAGGACAGGGTAAGTACCTGGGTCTCATCCTGACATGGAGTCATGATGTAGCCAAGCTGTGCTCCCAGATCTAGGAACCAAAGAAAATTTGGTCTTACCCTGCAACTTAAAATTATTTTAAAGTATATGAATAAGGTTGACAAAGGAAATGGTTCCCATGCAGAAAATTATGTTAGCAAAATGTGAAATCACACCTGAAGTATTATTTCTCCAGTTTTTAGAGTACTATATTATTCTGTCAGAATTAATGTACACATGGTTTCAGATAGTGCCAAGGTATGAGAAAACGAGTAAAAGTTATAGCACTTTGATCAGATGAGAAACAAGGATGTTTGCTACTTTTCTTGTCTGGTTTCTGAGGAACATTTAGAGAAGAGTTTAAAAGAAGAAACTGATAAAAATCGAAACTTTATTTCATTATGAATAGAGATTAATCAACAGAGAATTAGAATTATTTTAATATTCCTCTGTTAACAGGACACTTTTTTGTCTGCTTTACCAAATGACAAAATTATGGATACAAGTGGCTTATATTTATAAGAGAAATTAACCTCTGTCTCTTTGATTTTTTTTTTTTTTTTTTCTTTTCAGGGTTCTCAATGTCACTTGCTGAACTTAAACCAGAATCTGGATACAGATATATCTGCTGTGTTTGCACCAGGTGCTGAGGCTAAATATATCTCAATCAATCCAAAATGACAGAAGCCTGTTCCAGCTTTCTCTGGTTTTTTTTTGACAACATTTATTTCTGATCTGGCTTAGTACATACAACTTCCTTCAAACTCACCGCTTCCAGAATCAGATGGCTTTCTTCTTTGAGCTCTGTTCAGCATGCACAGTAATGAGTCATTCCTTCAAAGCAAATGGAACTATACCCATGTGAATTTCCTGTAATTATGATTAGAATCAGTTCTTAAACTGGAAACCCTTAGGGAACTTTTACCCTCCCTTCTAACCCAACACAGTCTGGCTTTTGAAAAAGGTGTTAGAGACCTGCCAATCACCTGACATTCCTTTGTGCTCTCAGTATGGCAATATCTGCTACATAGCTCCATTGAGGTCTCCTGAATGTGTTAACATCACACTTGCTATGACAAACAACAGACCTGTGGACAGCAATGCTTATATTGAGTGCCTTAGTGACTTACTCGGCACGGTACGAAGCATGTAGTACAAATATTGCTGTTCAGTTAAGTCAATATGTGGCCAGTTTTTGAAGTTGCAGAAGGATGAATTTAGATGTTTCATTCAGAAAAAAGAAATATTTATCTAACTGCTCCTGAATCTGCAGCGCCCTAGGTTTCCTCCTTCAAAATAACAAAATGACATGGTTGTATAGATGGACAGACACACATATAAACACAAGGAACATGGACACACCTATTTGAACAGAAACAGGAAGAGGGTATTGATTAGAAACTGACAGCAGGTTGGGAGGTTGAGTTCATCAAGTCCTTCACTTAGGTATAACTTACTGCACCCTAGCTAAACATATTTACATCAAGCAACAAGAAGATTTTCCAACTTTCAGTTTATTCATATACCTTTTTAGAGTAATAAAATATTTTTGTTTAAAAGTCACATATCATACCTGTGTTTTATTTGAATAGCACTGGAAAGACAAGAGGTAAATTGGCCCTTTTTGCTTAACAAACAGAGCTGTTTCATTTACACCTTATTTGTATTAAAATGTGAGTTCTCATAACAATATTTTAAAAACGTATTTTAGAAAGTAAGCAGTGTTTTCAGACGGAACTTATTAGCACTCTTTTAAGATATCCTTTATTTTGCACTAGATTTAGAAGTGGTCCGGGTATATCCCATTTCCAGTGTCATATTTGAAATAACACTGTGATTACATTGCATTGGGTATATACACCTGATTCAAAACCCAATACTTTTTCTCCTAGTTTTATGTCAGTGTCATAGTGTACCTTCATGAATGTACTATCAAAAGCAAGTCAACAAACAAAGGAAAAGAGAACTTGGTTGTAGTCAGCTGCATTCATTCTGCTAAGACACGGAAAGAACAAGTGGTTCATACAAGTTGCAGGACACATTTGGAATGGATTTTTCTTTCAGGCTAAACCTACACAAAGGCATCTCAGACTTTTGTCAGCTGCAGCCAGAGATAAATCAAGAGCTGTTGGATAGAGCTAAACCTAAAAAAGATAAAGGTAATAAAGAAAACTGAAACTATTAATACAGTCTACTTCCTCAATATCATGTCCACCAGAAGTTGGCCTTTCCTTAAGCAAATGAATCAGTACATAAACTTTTGCTTGCTGTTGGATGCTTGAAACATTAATTTTTACTCAATTTCATTTTACATTGGTCAAACCAAGAACATGAGCCAGCAGTGTGCCCAGGTGGCCAAGAAAGCTAACAGCATCCTGGCCTGTATCGAAAAGAGTGTGGCCAGCAGAAGTAGGGAAATGATCATGCCCATGTACTCCGTACTGGTAAGGCCACAGCTTGAGTAATGGGTTCATTTTTAGATTCTACAGGATAAGAAAGACATTGAGGTGCAGGAGCAGGTCCAGAAAAGTGCAATGAAGCTGATGAAGGGTGTGGAGAACATGGCTTATGAGTAGTGGCTGAGGGAACTGGGGTTGTTTAGCCTGGAGAAGAGAAGTCTGAGGAAAGACCTTATTGCACTCTACAGCTACTTGAAAGGAGGTTGTAGTGAGCTGTTGGTCTCTTCTCCCAAGTAAATAGCAATGGTACAAGACGAAATGGGCTTAAGTTGCACCAGGGGAGGTTTAGGTTGAATATTAGGAAGAATTTTTTTTACTGGAAGAGTGGTTAGACACTGGAACAGGCTGCCCAAGGAGGTGGTGGAGTCACCATCCCTGGAGGTGTTCAGAAAACATGTGGGTGTGCCATTTTAGGACATGATTTAATGGTCATGGTAGTGTTGGGTTGATGGTTGGACTTGATCTTAAGGGTCTTTTCTAACCTTTCTAATTCTATGATTCTGTGAAAAACAGTTGACTTTCAGAAGCACATTTGTTCAGATCACAATAAACTACATAATCAAGTTGTCTCAAAGTGATCACTGCAGTGAATATTGGCTAACAATATGAAGTGAAACTACAAAATAAATCTTTACATTGACAGCATAATTACAATATTTGCTGTCTGTTTAAGCTTGACATTCAGGGTATTGCTGGATAGCAATTTTGGTCAAACTTAGATTATGAATTTGCTCTCACATGAAACAATTTACAGATCTGTAATGTGGATGTTTAAGTTGGTATGAAATACAAATGGAAATAAGTGTGTGAAAGCGCATGAGAAACAACATGGCAAGGGTTTTAAAGAATATCTAAAATTAACTCCCAAGGACAAAACTGTCTGTAACAAAATTGTTAAACATTGCAGTTGTGTTGCTCGTATCAAGATCAAAATGTCTGACCAAAAACAAAGCCACAGTACAGACAACTCATCAGCAGAAAACACAGTCAATAACATGAGATGACACACACTGTGTGCACTGCCTCTCTTCCTGTTATCACAACAGGAAGGTGTCGCGTCGAGGTCCGGAGAAACGACTCACACTCCATAGGGGTTTACAGCCAAATCCGTTTATTGCAAAGTAATACAGCCTTCTATAGTAGACAAGAGACAGCCCCCCAAGCCCCATAGGTTAACAAGCCTGTTCACACACCTAAGCTGAGCCACAGATGGGTAAAAGTCACTGTCCATGCTCTGTCCATGCTCTCTGCCAGCCTTTACGTAACTCTTGGGATTGCTGAACTTAGACTTGCCAATGTTTATCATTCTTGTCCAGGCGAACCGCCAACGGAGCCCCCTATCTTTCATTGTTTTGCTTTTCTTCTGGCTCAAGGTCTCTTCACAGAGTTTCTGAGGCCTACGAGAAACTAAGGCCTGTACTGATTGTTCATGCTCAGCAAAACATATCACCACTCTCCGCAAGCCATGATTCCACAGGAAAGTGCACTCTAGTCATAAAAATACCTAGAACAAGGGGAAAAAAGATAATGGGCAGTAGCCTTGCCTAGTGTTTATGAAGGGTGAAGTAACCAGAATTCTGAGACAAGAGATCAAAAAAGAGGAATTATTGACTCCTAAAGGTTATGAATGACCTATACAAATATCAGTTCATCATTACTAATCAGGAAGAGCCCAGAAACATAGTTGTGCATAGTGAAGACACATGTCATGATGGGTCATACTCAAAGCACAGACTAATGAGATAGTATCTGTAACTGTCATCCTTCATCCTTCACATAAGGTGCAAATAATCATGGTCTGACTATTTACACATGCATATATTGGTAATTGTGAGGATGGGAGAATGAGCAAGTGAAATCTAGAAAAGAGTACATATGAGTGACTGAAAACAGTTTAACTTAAAATAATTATCACTTTCCCTTTACTTAGGACATCGCACCAAACTTTGTAATGTAATGTTTTCCTGCAGTAAGAGTGAACACAATTTTCATTGCTTTAGAACATAATATTCTGTTGTGGTGAGCAGAGCCCGTCCTAGGCAGGGGTCAGCGTGCGGAAGATCTGGCGATGTAACGGAAAGCTCAGACTGCCCACGAGGGGCCCTGTGGGTGTGGCTTGTGCTATATAAGCAATTGCAGCAACGCAATAAACGCCATTTGCAGCATCCTTCACATTGAAACCAGTGTCTGTGATGGTACCCAACGGAAGAGGTTGGGTGGCAGCTATCCCGGGGATCGGGTGTCGGTAACGACAAATATTCTACTTTAGGTTTACTTGAGTCAAGTTTTGTGAAATGAATAGGTGAAACCATTAAAGATATAATAATCCTATGAATCAATTAAGCTCTCTTTACTACAGGCAGGGAAAGAAGAAAGAGAGATTGCATTTTTAAATATCTGAAACATATACTGGGACATGGGCTGGGGATTACCCAATGTTATTCATAGATAGCAGGGATTACACTAAGTTTTGCTTCAGCACAAGCTAAAAGACATTAGAAAATTGCTGCTGTTGTTGAATGAAACCCTAGCAGGGCTTTGTCTGCTTCCCCAGTTACAGCCAGCAGAACTTTTCTTTTTTTGCCTTATTACCTGGTCAGGTCTTGGCAAACTGTGGAAGAGGATGCAAGATAGCCATTTAATACTGCTATAGAAAACAATCAATCACACTTACATGTGTCACTGTGAGTACTGTTAATGTATATGTTATAGCTCCTGACACCCTACCTCTGAATGTGTTGATTTTTCTAACCACTGGATGGGTGCTTTATGGAGATTCTTTATGCTTGGCTGGCCCTAGCCCTGCCTCATTACTTTACCCTGTATAGCTAGGGGAGTTAATAATCTCTCTGCTGTTATTCTGATAAGGCATCTGCACTATTTTATAGAACATTTAAAATTTAGACATAGCATTGTTTCTGCTCTGACTGTTGTATTTCCATAATGGATTTTTTCCATTCCTTTTATTAATTGAGTTAATAAAAGGCTTTTGACTCTTACGGGCAAGGGCTATTGCCTCTGGGGTTCCTTGAAAAAATAATATCCAATATCTAATTGAACCCAGTAATCCCTATGCACTAGTGTTCTGTGTCTCATCTTTGGAAGTCAGACCCTGCTGATACTGTGGACAACATCACAATACGTTTTCTAGGAATAAAGTGGAAAATTTAATTAACTGATTGTTGTGGTTTAACCCCAGCCAGCAGCTAAGCACCACACAGCTGCTCACTCACTTCTGTCCAATGTGGGATGGGGAAGAGAATCAAAAGAATAAAAGTAAGAAAACTCATGGGTTGAGTTAAAGACAGTTCAATAGGCAAAGCAAAAGCCGCACACAGAAGCAAAGCAAAGCAAAGGGTTCATTCACCACTTCCCATCAGCAGGCAGGTGTTGAGACGTCTGCAGGAATACAGAAAAAAAACTTCAATACCTCTAACGGTTACTTGGGAAGACTCAGTCTTCCTCCAGCTCTGTATGCTGAGGATGACATCATAGGGTGTGACCTTTGGTCAGATTGGGTCAGCTGTGCCGGCTGTGTCCTGTCCCAACTTCTCGTGCACCCCCAGCCTGCTCGCTGGTGGGATGGAGTGAGGAGCAGAAAGCGGCCTTTACTCTGTGTAAGTCCTGCCCAGCAGTAACTAAAACATCCTTGTGTTATCAACACTGTTTTCAGCACAAATACAAAACACAGAACCATATTAGTGACTTTGAGGAAAATTAACTCTATCCCAGAACACTTGTCCTTTAGTCAACCTGTTTTTTAGTTTGCTAGACAGTTGATACTGTATAGAATTCCTCCTGACTGTCTTGAGCAATTTATCTTTAAAAGAATTGAAAAAGTTGACTATATTTTTGATTCTAGTCTAATTTGGAGTTCTGATCTGAAATCACTTGCTGCTTGTCAGAAGCAACCACTGTTCTGAAAGATTAATCCTTGCAAACAGTGCTCATCCAAACTACTGTGCATTTTTTTCTCAATGAAATGAGTATGGGTAGAATTACATGCACCGTTGCTATTATTAATGTATTTTCTTTCACATTAAATACTAAATATATATGCATAAATAGAATATTTTATTCTCTGAGTCATCACCACAAATAATATAAACATATGTGCATACATAAACTGAAGCATGCATGTCTGCACTTATAGGTATGTGCATACACTTGCATTCAGAATACATTCCTCTGTCCATAGAACATTTTAAAATCATCTAGCTTAATTGGAATCATGATGAATATTTAAGAAACATTTAGGCATCTGTTTCTTAAGTATCTATCTCCTGATGAAATTTCTGGATTACATAAGATTTAGCAGCAGAATAGTAATAATGAGGACAGAGCAGGAGCAAACTATAATTTGAACTATTTTTTAAAGTTCATACAAAAATGCAATATAAAGACAACTGCAAAAGAAATGTAAACCTAAAGAGAGCAGGCTGTTCTGACAGAATAACATCCTACAGCAGGGAATATGTTGAAGAGGATTAAGGGCTAATAAACTATGTCTATACATGCAGATTAGACTTCATGGAGGCTCCCACATCTGTTTCTGCACACCTATAGCCTAAATGGGAAAGCATAGTGTGGACTTAGCAGGAGTCTAGGTGTCACCTAGAAGGAGTCAGGCAGGTCTCAAGTCCATAACTAGAACTGTCTTCTGAACTTAATATGTGGTATCCTATCTTGCTTTCTTAAAGATATAGCTATCAGGTCCTCTTCACAAACTCTGGTGGCAGGAACAGACAATTCTCACTAGGAAAATACATTAGTTTTATGACTATCCATTTCTCCTAGCTCCAAACATACACAGAATTCAATTTGGTTTATGACAAATTCAGCCCCAGTCACTATGAACAACTGTGACCAACAGTTTGCCCAATGAGATACCATGTGGTAGCCATTCTTCCTAATAAAAGCGAGATATCACTGATGATTTGAGATGTAAACAGAAGTTGGCACTCTTGCAACTCACAAGGGCACAAGTCTTCTTGGTTTTAAGACAGAAGTCAGATCACTCTGATCCTTGATCTTCATTATACATTCATTTTAACTGTCATTACTGCTCCAAGGATAAACAACAAATTCAATAAACTCTTCAACAACAGTGTTCCTTTTCCATCAGATAAATACTTTATTCCACACTATCACTGATTTTAGAACATTTTTTCTGGTTTATTTTCCCTTCTCCTACCTTGTATTAGTGAATTAGGTGAGGTAGTTGTGCGCCTGAGCCTCCTCAGCACTGAATTACAAATTGTTCAGGAAGAGTGCTTCTCTATAAAGAAGAAAGTTGGGTTTCAATGACTTGCAACCATAGTCTAAAGAACTTCTAACCCTTAGCATATCCACTTGTGCAGGTTTCATTTTTCAGTTAAAAAAGAACATTTACTGAGAGATGAGAGTGAGGTTTGTAGCCATCTGAAAAGATTCCTTTCTCCATTCTTTTTGTAACATGGAACTATGTGTGACCAGTTTTTCATCACCTGAAAAGGTTTTCATAGTATGTAATCAAAACCCATCCATGGAATATAGATTCACTGCCCCTCCTGACTTAAATTTTTGTGGTGTTCTTTCATTTGATCTGAAACTTCCAAAATTTTTGTAATCTGACAAAGAAGAAAGTTTTGCTGTAGGATAATCCATCACTGTCTCTCGAAGGGAGAGATCACATTCTGTGAAGTCAATGGGAGTTTTGTCTTTGGCTCCAGAGAAGGACTGCACTGCTTCTTTCTCTAACCACCAGTTGTAGGACCACACTTGGAAATGCAGCACGTAGCTGAACACTTCAGTCTGGGGTGCCCACAGAACCACAGTCTTGTGAATACTGTTCAAGTCTGGTGCTCAGTTCTGCTGAATTCTGAACCTCAAGAAATGAGATACAGGTTAATAAACTGCTGGACCTCAACACTGACAAAGATTGATTTCTGTGTGGGATTGCAGTATGTGTCCACTGATTAGACAGAATCCGCAATCCTCTCTGCCTGCACTAAAATGAACACTACTGAGGAGGTGGGGAAAATGTACACATGCCTGGAAGGAAAGAAAAATGGTAGGTGCAAGCCAGTGGTTAAAGAATAATCGTAAGCAAGTCTAAACAACAGACAGAGCAGACCTCTTCATTGTTTCAAATGATTCATAGTACTGCTTTGATGTAGAATGCTTGCTTGCTTTCTGAGAGAGAATTTAAGAAAAACAAGAACAAAGCTCATTTTGAGTTCAACAGTAGACATAAAAGTACTCTCAGAGTTTCTCATGCCATACTGTCTTAAAATCTCTGAGACTGAAAATCAAGGCCAGACAAATTAAAATAGAAATGGGGCATTTCTTTCCAATAAGGACATTTATTAAACATGGAAATAAGCTGAACAATAGCTCTTTGCCCATGTCTTCAAACCTGCTGTTCTGGTCTGGATACTTCTGTGAATACTGAACCCCAAAAGCTGAACCCTGTATCACTAGAAAAGATTAGGAGTAAGCTACAAATTTTATTAAAAGTTCTGAAGAAATACAACTATGGAAATAATTGTTTGTTGATTATTAGCAGTCTATGGCCACACTGTGACAGTATCTCTAACAGCACATTAAGGTTGCTTGCACCCCAGTATCTTCAGCTTCACATTTGAGGTTTTTTAACTACAAATAGTAAGACAGTATCCAGAGCTCACTAAATTCATAAACTATATCTACTTCTTCTGCCAACCACTTGTCCAACATAGAATGATATTATCATCAACAGGCAGACCAGCAGCCAAACTTCTCCCTCCACTCCCACATCACACACCAGAGATCCAAAGTGCCAGACAACCAGAGGGAGGAACAAGTCAATGCTCTCACCCACAGCAGAAGGGAGCGAGCCAAGTCAGGAATCATGCCATGGGAGATGGTAGCAGCCAGGCAATGAGTCTTATCATGGCATAGTTTCCCAGAGAGAGAGATTCATGACCTGCCTCACTGTCTTGGGAACTCCACTTGCTATGAGTTGTCAGAAAAGCCCTCCCAATAATCAGAACCTGCACAAAGCACATGCACTAAATTAACAAACCTCCCAAACCCACTCCAAGCAGTCAGCTCTCATAGAGGTGGCTTCTTGCCTTACCTCCAGATTAATGTAGAAGGCAGAGGAACCTGGTGATGATCTCCTAATCTATTCCCACCTAAGGCTGGCCAGACCCAGAGGGTCTGTCTTGCCGGGTTGTGGGATTCATCCATATGCCACCCCTTATTCAAGGCTGGGGGTTTAACCTCAGCACTTCACTACTTCCTTGATTTGTTACCACTAAAGTGGCTTCCTGATGCCATAGAACCATAAATGAGCAACTCTCATCTTTTTGTGTAGCATGCCAAAAATATGGTTCCCTGAAGAATCTACCAAATGGTTCAGCTTGGTTGGAAGAGAAAGCTGATTAAGAAGACAGACCGGGAAAAAAAATATTTGGCATGCACCTCATCACTGGTGTTTGTGCAAAGGATGAGGTGGAGCTCACAGAAGAGAATCCTCCAAATAAGGAGGTGGAAACCATGCACATGGACCCTCCAAAAGATGAGCCAGAATCAATGGTGGTGGACCTGTTTCCCGCAAAGCTGGCACCATGTCTGGGGTCCCCTCTATGAAAAGGCAGTAATAGTGTAACAGGAGAGTCATGGTTCCTCAGTTACCATGAACTATGCCTGTCTCCCTGTAAGTGGCTCAGCTCCCTGACAAAAGGAAACCCAGAGGGGGGTAAACAACACAGATACTGCCCTTAGCAGGAAAAGGCAGTAATTCCAGTAAAGGAACAGCCAAGACACCATCTTGGGCATGCAAGTCATTATCAGCACTCAGATTAACAGCAAAATGGAACAATGGACATGGGACAAGAAAAAAAAAAAATAGTGTGGAGCCCATGGAGGTGGATCCACCACAAGAACAAGAACCAGTGGAATCGAACGCAACTCCAACAGCACTGATATAACACTACACCACCATGGTGGGAAAGGTAGGTACAGACAACCTGCATGGAATCTCCCAAATGTAAATAAAAGAATTGTTGAGTTTTAATCATTGTGAGCCTCTCTGTCTCATCTTACTCCCCCTTCTTACCCCGCCCCCCCCCGCCCCCAACTGGACAGATTATCATCTCTTCAGCACTGTTCCGTGAAGGACTAGGGAGGGGAGGGCCTGGAATCATTTGGGCTACTGTGTTGAGTCAAGAGGAACCCATGGAGGTGGACCTCTGAAAAGATGAGCCAGAACCTTCACTGGCCTTGGTATCTACAGAATTCTCCCATTTCCTCACTCATCTCTCTCACAGCTACTACACAGCATTTTTTACATTCTCTTAAATATGTTATCACAGAGGCATCACCAGCATTGCTAGTTCGCTCAGCTTTGGACAATAGTGGAACCATCCTGGAGCTAGCTGAAACTGGTTCCATCAGACATGGGGGAAGCTCCTGGTGTCTTCTCAGAGAAGCCACTCTTGCAGACCCCTACCACCAAAACTGTGCGACATAAATCCAATAAACAAAGGTTGTCTGAATGCTTCTTGCCTGTCCCCTGTTTTCCTGCCCTGAAGCACAAAGGGTCATTTCTTTTGTACTGAGCTCCAAAGGAGAGGCAAGGAGGGAGCCTGGCTTCATTTGTGTAACTTTGACATTGTAACAGTTTTGAAGAATTTGAAGGCGACCCAAGAGTTACCTGCTGTAACCCATGAGATGAAATGTTCTCCTCCCGTTTGAAAGGACACTGACTTGAAGTCAAAAGGGAGACAAAATTCCAGCAACATGTTTCAGGTGGAGGGAGCTAGTGGAAACTGGCCATGGGCAATTTGTGTCAGGCTCCACCTAAGAACTTGTGAAGAGGAGGACATGGCTGGACCGCTGTAAGAAGGGGAAAGCAGCAAATGTCATTTACCCTGACTTTAGCACAGCCCATGACTCAGTATCCTCATAGCAAAGGGGTGAAGCATGGATAGGGGAAGGGGATAACAAGGTGGGAAGACCACTGCCTTGTGATCAATGGGACAAAGCCCACCCATGACCAGTTGCTAGTGGTGTGCCTCGAGACAATGCTAGGACTGATGCTGGTGAGCATCTCAAGTATGGGCCTGGCTGGCAGTGGGACGGAAGGCACTTTCTGCAAGGCTGAGGGTAAATCCTATCTGGGGATTGCAGGCAGGTGGCTGGTATCCTGAAGGGGAGGGCGGTTGCTCAGAGGGATGTCCATCCACAAATTGGAGAATATTTACCAAGCATAACGGAAGGACTTGTGGGATTGCACAGTTGTTGTGGAAGGTGGTCAGGCTTGCAGACTGGGACAGGACTGGCTGAGGAGCTGTTTCACAGAAAAGGCCCTGGGGGTCCTGGTGGCAGTGAGGGAAAAAGGAGTGCGCAATGCACCTAGCGGTGCTGGAGCAGAGGCCCAGCCTGTGCAGTGCTGAAGCATCATGGGCAGGACTAGGCAAGTATCTCTTGCCCACAGCATGGCCCTTGTCCACATGTGCTGGGCAGGCTCTGCACACTGTGGGCTCCTCACACAGTGAGCACTGGGTAGGCAGCGAGTGTCTGGCACAAGCCTGGAGGAAAGTGCTTGGGCTGGGGAGGGTGCTTGAGTTCAGGATGCTTGAGGGGAGGCAGACAGCAGTCCCTGTGTTCCAAGGGGCAACCTTTCTTTCTGGCAAACAAAATGGCATGGGGAATTGAAACCAAGGAAAGGGGCCTTCTGTGCATGACTCCTTCTCCTTCAAATCCATAGCCCCCCTACTCACAACCCAGCTATGTTAAGTCACATGCATGGGCTGCCATCAGAGGAGCCTCCTAATGCAACAAGCCACCTCACTGCCTGCTGTGCCAGGCCCTATAGAAAAGGTACTCCTGCAACTGGCCCACAAGTCACTGAGCTTCTGGCCATCTAACATCAAGGATAATTAGAAGAAGAAGGACCTGAAACAGCAGAAGCAAATGTCTGCCCACCTTTGAGCATCATGACTAAGGTGGTTCACCAAACCACAGAAAGCATGAATCTGCTTCCCACTCTCTCTTTCCTCATTGCCCTTGGTTCACTGTTGCTCTACTCCCTGTTTTTAAGGACAAACCTTCTCAATGCTTTTGTGTAGCCCTGTCAGAGGGGGCTACTTCTATGTAGGATGTGTTTGAAGCATCACAGATAGATCCAGAATTCAATCCTCCAAGAAGGAAAGGTCCCTTCCAGGAAAAGGTTTCTGTCCTTCCAGGACTTTGGGCACACAGAGGAGAGGCAAAAACAGTCTTTTGTAGCACAATAAGACACACAAGGTAGGACAAGATGAGACATGCCTGACTAGGGTCAGATCAAAGCCAGGCCTGTCCAGGCGCTCAGTGTGGGCAGCTCTGCTACCAAAGGAGAAGGAGAAGGAGAAGGAGAAGGAGAAGGAGAAGGAGAAGGAGAAGGAGAAGGAGAAGGAGGAGAAGAAGGAGAAGAAGGAAAAGGGAAAGGGAAAGAAGGAAGAAGAAGAAGAGAACCACAAAACAGACAAAAAAAAATATACCTGACCTTGCACAGCACTGGTCTGAATCTACTTACAACCAAATAATTAACCTATGCAGAAATAAACTTTGACAGTAAGCAAAAACCAAATCTTTCAAGAGCAATGAAATCAAACCATGGAGAGTGTAAAATGGTATTTTTTTAGGAAATCTTCCAGTCTCAAGATGAAGCACAGACTGTTGTTATACATCTAAGAGGTATGGGAATGTAAATGCTAACAAATAACTAAAGAGTGCATGTGATTTCAGAAATTTCAGGGGCCAGCAACATTCAAACTTCCCACAAAATTAGCGCAGTTGTGGATATTGTATTGATGCTGAAATTAAAAAAGTGTCTTTTTTTCTTCCAAATGAACATGCATGTGTATTGGGAGGGATTGGCCTGGGTTTTACACAAGGGCTCTCTTTTGTTATCTTTTGGTTTACAGTAGCTCTGGAATTAAGAAAGTAGATACATGACAATTTTTTTTTTCTTTTTTTCTGAATTATCTCTGTTCACTTAATGGCTTGGCCAGAAGCAAAAGCAGCCTTGGAATGGCTGGTAACTATACATTGCACTAGTTTAATTTTTAGGTGCTTCCCAAATTGAGAAAGTTTTAGAAAAACTCTTTAGTGGCAGTAACAAACTCCTTTGTCAATCAGTTAATCTACCCAAGACCACAGTTTGTAGTTTTACCAGTAGAAGGAACAGAAAGTGTGAGTAAGTGCAAGAGTAAACCCTAATTTCTACACCAATTTATTTTTGTAATTTCTCATATACCAAAAGTAGTTTATCTATTTTTTAATCTAAAAGTCTCCTTGAAAAGTGTCTGAAAAAGTAATATACTTCTGCAAAGACATTGCTTGAAGATGATAAAGCAAAAATGTCAGCTACACAGTTAGATAAGCTGAATGAGACTGCTTAGACTCAGCTTCAGTGATGCCAGAGACAGCCGCAGCGGCCAGCTTGGGCACTACATGTACAGCCATGCTAAGCTCATTCACCTAGACATCATTACATCCATTTCAGGAAAGAATGATGTATCTCAGAAACAGCAGTTCTATTCACAGAAAGGACTGAAAAGTCATTAGTTCAACATACATTAAAAACTGCTACAACTAATGTCTGACTGCTGGATTTTTTTCTCTCTATTCTAAATGAATGCTTATAATCTGAATGTTACATAGTAATTTTAGATTCATGCAGTACCTTGTCACAGAACTCATTGCACATCAGAAAGGAAACACAGCCTAGGACACTTCTCTTTATATTTGTATCTCAACTAAATTTACCACTCAGCAGGGGGCAAGTTCTAATGCTTTCTTGAACATAGGTATCTTTTTTTTTCCTGTGACTGACTGATGGATGAGCTAAGCTACCTGCCTCCCTGCTGTGCAGCATCATAGCACCTGTGCATATAAATGGACATGGATATTCCTGGATTAGTAAACAATTACAGAATAGATGCCTTGGATAGATTGCATGGATACATCAGAGACCATGAAAATCTAACAAAGGGTTATCACCACATTATCCTAACCAAGTGCTGGTTTAGTGCAGCTAAACAGGATAATCTTGGCAGTTTTACCTAGCAGATTATTAAGGTATAAAAAGTAGTAACAAGAGTAATTGGTGAGACTGTCATAAGCAGCAGCTAATGATTCAGGAGGAAAAGTGTTGACATGAAAAAAGCAGAGCATCAGAAGACGGCAACTCAGGATGTGCTAACTCCAAGGCACAACAAAAGTCACCCTTTCTACCTCTTGAGGACTGTCTGACCAACAAAGACTTTTTGGGTTGAGGAGAGGTGAGAATATTTATGTTTTAGCCAGTAGCTGATCAGTTCTAGTTATTTTCTATGTGTTTTAGCTAAAACTCCAGTTGCTTTGTCTGTTAAATTGTGCATCTCCTTCTTGTAGAGCCTCTATCTGTACAGTAAAAGTTGCTACGGAAGGAATGTTACTTTGGGATCCTAAAACTCTATTTCAGATTTGGAAAGCCTACATTTCAGATAAGTCAAATATTTGTACTTCCCCCTGACTTCAGTAAATACAAAAATGCATTAGTTTTTCAGCTCTACAATGAAAAGGGATGAGAGTAAAAGGTTAAGATATGCAGCTGACAAAAGATTTACTCAGAAACCTGGGTTAATAATTCAGATAAGCCACATCTTGATGCTCTAAAAACTGAAGAACAGATCTCTAGATTTTCTCCCAAAGCTTCCTCCAATAATCTGACTACAATAAAACCAAATTTAAAGTGTAACTCAAAATGTAATTTTGCATAAAATTAGCAAGTAATTTAAGAAGTAATTTAATTGAAAATTTAATTAAAACTTTCAAGTTATCAATTTAGCCTTATTTTACAAACTTCATATTTTTGTTTCATATGCAAAAGCAGTGGTGATTCTCTGAAAAAGATTCATTGAGAGTATGGAGGCCCTTTGTGGCAAGAGACTGAAGTAGGGTCATGTTTCAAATACTGAATTAGTCATTAAATGAGGAAAGTGGACATAATGATTCACTGTTTCCACAAGATAATTGTTTGGTCAATACTGTTGTATCCCAAAATAGTGCACTTTCACTTTAATGTCACCTATAGAAGCCTAGTACAATTGGAAACATTGATTAGAGCAGAAACCATTATGTCAAGATATAGGCTATAAATATGACAAGAATTGATTTGTATTCTACTGTTTGGCTTCATATGTATAATGGTCAAATACTCTCTAACACAGCACACTCACACTACCCAGGAGAGCTGCTCACTACTGGTAGTTTACACCTGACAGCTACTGACTTTTTTTGTTCAATTTGTACCATAATGGAAATCAGAAAGAGATGTATACAAGAGTTTATTAAATAATACAAATATAATTAACTTCAAGGGAAAAAAGTGAGAAAACCAATTTGAAAAGTCTGAGTAGCATTCAGTTATTGTGCCACATAGTTACTGGTTAAGTAAGTTTTTATTTCATGGCACCTGAAGTATTTCAAAGTGTATTTCAGCTCAAAGTGTGTGTAGGGGAAAAGTAACAGCAGCTAGAAACACACAGAAGGCAAACAATTATTAATTCATATTAATAATTTTCATGTTCAGCTTCTTTTGAAACATTTACTTGCAAAAGACGTAATGCACTGAAGAAAAATGTCTTCATTTTAGTAATTTATTGATAGGATATCTATACACTTTGTGATGTTTTGCTTTTGGTTTTATGTTTTAATTTTTTTTTGCTTGCCTTTTGGGTTGTGTTTTAAGCATTTCCTTCCATATAAATAAAATGTTGAGTATGCATAAAATTCGTAAATCAATCAATAAAACAAGGCATGGATAAATTCTATAGTGATTTTTCTATCCACAACTGACCATGTATATATAATAATACATACCGGGGAAAAAAAAAAAAAAAAAG
This sequence comes from Merops nubicus, assembly GCF_000691845.1. Lineage (NCBI taxonomy): Eukaryota > Metazoa > Chordata > Aves > Coraciiformes > Meropidae > Merops > Merops nubicus. Next base: position 78,801 of record NW_008600959.1, read on the forward strand.
CATTTACCTTATACATTTAAATCCTTCCACTGTTACCAGTATTTTTCTTTCCTCCTTTTCCCCTTTATGATTCTGTCTCAGAGAATCTGAATATGTCTCACTAATACATACTCTCAATGAGGTTCATCAGATCAATAGGCTTCATTAATTTTAACTTTAAATGAGCTTGACAAGATAAGAGAACCTTAAAAAGAGTGTTGCTGGTTTAAATTGTTTTAATCATTTGTGCATTGAGGTTTCTGTTTGAATTTTGAACTCTTCATTTATTTGAGAGTTTTAGCAAATATATCTGCAATAAAAAGGCATTGATAAGAAGCCTTAGCTGTAGGTTCTACCCTACATTTATATTTCTCAATAATTATATACTGAAAAAGAAACTTATGATGCATTTCTCCTACTGTATATTGATGACTAGTTATCTTTTTTCTTATACCCACCAGAAACAGTTCATTCAGAATTAAGATCCCTTGTACTAGGAAAAATCAGCTATCTACAGTAAAGGAGAAATCCCAAATGTACTTTAATGTGGTATCTACAAGTTCTGACTGAGCAGTTCAGCGGAATTGTGAATCTGTATTGTGGAATCATCACTGATCACATATTGCAATGGCTTTTACAAGGATAATTTGGTTGTTAGGCAGCCATTATTTCTGTCTTTTGACTTCTTTAGATGGACCTACATTTTCTTTTTTTTCTTACTGCAGAAAGTATTACATATAAACAAGAAAATAAAATTCTAATGTTATTGCTTATACACAAGCTGTTACTAGGCTGTTATATAATCAAGAAACTGGTTTTCTCTAATTACCAATCTGTATTTTAGGATAAAACTCATTGTATATTGTGGCTGGGTTTTTTATGTGCCTAGCATGATCTTTGTTCAGTAGAGTTCAAACTATCACTAGAATACGATTTTCTTTTTGAATTAAACAATTACAATGCACATTACATGTAAGTATAGTATCAATAAATTTGTAATGCATGAAAAGGAATATGAAGGCTAAATGGAATGTATGAATACTGTACAGAGTAAAGGATTTTAAAAGGGCTTAAAATGATAGAAATATTGCTGTGGTAACCATCATGATTAAGGAATGCGAAAGCTGTTTTCTGAGTGAATTAATATCTTTAATTAAAGAGATATTTCATGAGTCTGTATTAGCTCAACTCTGTCATTTGACCACATGATAAGCCATCACCTCTTCTAATAGAGTTTGATTCTCCTTCATGGTTTGAAAAAAATGTCTTGTGTTTATTGCTTCATAATACTTCAGTAATAACTGTACAGTACATGAAACACATTAAGTTAGTTTGGAAAAAAAATAGCCTCCATGTATGTAAAATAGCTTAATCCCAAGTTAATATATTATTACTTACTTCCCTTGAATAAAACAATACTTTTGTGTGTCTGTGTGTGAAATAATTCCTGTATTTCTTTGTTTCTGTCTTTTGTATGGACTTTTGGATTCCAGGTCAACTTTATTTCTCTCTTTAAGTGAATTTGGTATTTTTTTTTTTAATACCATTATACTATTGGAATTTATTATAATCATTCATGTATGGTTTTCGAGTGTGTGATTTTTTTTTGGCTTGGATTTGGATACAGTGTATGTTCACGTTACAGAAGAGGGCAAATATTTGTCAGCTTAATGGTGTAAATATCCAGTTCTGGTGCTCTGGTTCTGAGTAAAAAGGGCTTCAGGGCAGGACCCACATGGAATAGAATTGTGTGCTCCCCTCCCCCAGCGAAGAGAGAGAGGGGCTTTGAACCGATTGGGAGTTAAATAAAAATAAAGTATATTTTTTAACAGGGAACAGAAAACAAAAATATATACAAAGATGGGAGGAATACAAAAGTAAACAAAGTATACAAAACCTAAATCTCATGTGGTTCTGGACCGCATGGAGGGAGGCATGCCAGGACCTGGAGCCGCAGGGCAGGGGGCGAAGCACCCACTTGCTGCCTCTTTTAAAGAGTGTGGAGAGGAGGGGAAGGGAATATACGCGGCCCCCCCCAGTGCCTGGAAGACCCCCCCCCCTCGCCTCCAAGCCTCAAACCACAACATTCCACCCCTGATTCCATAGCACTTCCTGACACACTCACAGAATATAGTCAATAATTGTCTCTGTACAAAAAGTCTGTTATCCGGATTGCAGTCTGCTGTCCATCCCTGCAGTCTCATCCGGATTGCAGTCGTCATCCATCCCAGCAGTTTCTCAGGGTAGAGCAGTGCAA
>NW_008600960.1:0-207 GCF_000691845.1 Merops nubicus
GCTTTCTTAAAATTTAGGGGTTTGACTCTGACTTTTATCTCCCTCATACCCCATAGGACTGTGAACTGCACTAATGCATGGTCACTGCAGCCCAGGCTGCCTCCTGTCTTGACCTCCTGTCTAGCATTTGTGACCATCAGGTCTAGTATTGCATTCCCTCGGGTAGGGGCGTCTATTCCCTGCCTCAGGAATTGTTGTCAAGGCAAT
>NW_008600960.1:1256-8452 GCF_000691845.1 Merops nubicus
TCCGTAACCTTGGCTCCAGGGAGGCAGCAGACCTCCCTGTGAGGCAGGTCTACCTGGCATATGGGACCTTCTGTTCCCTTCAGAACAGAGTCACCTATAACAATTACCTACACTGCTTCTTTTTCTGTGTGGTGGCGATAGAGGGAAGGGGCTTTACTAACTGTGTAACCGTCTTCAGTACAGTTAGTTTTTTGTTCTTGTCATTAGGGGGTTCTACCTCAGCTAAGGCCTCATACCTGTTACTTAAAGGTACCTGGGGGCGGTGGGGTGGGTAAGAGGGGACTCTGCCTGCTGCCTCTTTCACATACTGTTTTTTACATTCATTCTCCTCATTCAAGATACTGTTACTGGCCTGGCAGGGGCTGAAAACAGGAGATCTCTGATTGTGGGTGCTCTCTGATGCCTGCTCTTGTTTCTGGTTTGGGGAGGGTAGACTCTGACACCGTAAATCTGTCTCCTGTTCTGTCACCCTAATACTCCTTAACCTCTCTATTTCCTCACGTAGCTGTGCCACCACACTGAGGAGATCGTACACTTGTTCACAGCAGACACAGCTCTCCTCTGGGCTGCCATTTGCCTGTGCAAGCGAGGCAAGGCTTTGAGAAACCTGGTCTGCTGGGGGGCTGGTGGGTTCCATCTCTCAGAGAAAGCAGAGCACATCTTTGGCCACAGGCTTGCCAATTTAGTAAAGAGGGCTTTAAACTAGAGTTTCTGGGAGAGGGGATCCTAAACCAAACCCACTTCAAATCCAGTGCCAGTTATTGATGCCCTGGGCCCGAAGTGCAAGATGATGGAATCCCACTCAGTATGATAGCTTCAGTGGTGGCCCAACTTAAATGCCTCTGTGAAAATGCATGGAGGATGGGGAACAAACACAAGGAGTTACAAGTGTCCACCCACCTACAGGGCTATAATGTTATTTGCGTCACTAAGACATAACACACTGGACATACTTAGGTGCAAGAAGGAAGTCTACAGAGAGTGGAATCAAAGAGAGGTAGCCTGGGAGGAATACAAAGAAGTTTTTCAAGCAGCCAGGGATCAGGTCAGGAAAGCTAAAGCCCAGGTAGAATTAAATCTGGCCAGGGACAACAAGTGTAATAAGACAAATCTCTACAGGTGTGCAAGTGATAAAAGGAAGTCTAGGGAAGATGTGGAACCTCTCGAGAAAAAATAAAAGGAAACCTGGTCACAAGAGATATGGAGAACGCTGAGGTGTTCAAAGACTTCTTTGCCTCAGTCTTCACTGGCAAGGGCTCTAGCCATATCACCTAGGTTGCAGAAGGCAAAGGCAGGGACTGTGAGAAAGATGATCCGCTCACTGTAAGTGAAGATCAGGTTTGAGATCACCTAAAGAATCTAAAGGTGTACATGTTCATGGGACCCAACAATGATCCGTCTGTAGGTCCCAAGGGAACTGGTGGATAAAGTTACTAAGCCACTTTCCATCATATCCGAAAAGTCATGGCAGTCTGGTGAAATCCCCAGTGACTGGAAAAGGGGAAATATAACCCACATTTTCAAAAAGGGGGAAAAGGAAGACCCTGTCAACTACAGGCCAGTCAGTCTCACCTCTGTGACCAAAAAGATCATGGAAGAGATCCTCCTGAAGGCTCTGCTAAGGTGTGTAGAAAATGAGGTGACTGGTGGTAATGAACGTGGCTCCAGCAAGGGAAAATCATATCTGACAAATTTTGTCACTTTTTATGATGGAGTTGCAGCACTGGTGGTTAAGGGAAGGGCAACTGATATCATCTACGTGGACCTGCACAAAGTGTTCGACACTGTCCCCCATGACATTCTGGTCTCCAAATTGGAGAGACATGGTTCTGATGGATGGCACTCAATAGCTAAGGAATTGGCTGGATGGCTGCACTCAAAGAGTTGTGGTTAAAGAGCTCAATGTCCAAGTGTAGACCAGTGACAAGTGGTGTTCCTCAGGGACTGGTACTGGAACCAGTGCTGTTTAATATCTTTGTCAGTGACATGGACAGTGGGACTGAGTGCACCCTCAGCAAGCTTGTATGCAGGACTGAGCTGTGTGATGTGCTTAACACTCTGGAGTGAAAGGATGCCATCCAGAGGGACCTTGACTGGCTTGAGAGGTGGACCTATGTGAACCTCATGGAGTTCAAAAAGGCCAAGTGCAAGATCGTACACCTGTGTCAAAGCAATTCCAATCACAAATACAGGCTGGGCAAAGTATGTATTGAGAGCAGCCCTGAGGAGAAAGACCTGGGTGGTGCTGGTTGACGAAAAGCTCAACATGAGCCAACAATGTGCAACTGCAGCCCAGAAAGGCTACCATTTCCTAGGCTGAATCAAAAAAACACATGGCCAGCAGGTCGAGGGAGGTGATTGTCCCCCTTTACTTCACTCTCGTGTGACCCCACTTAGAGTATTGTGTCTAGCTATGGAGCACCCAACACAAGAAGAACATGAACCAGTTTGCATGGCTCCAGAGGAGGGCCATGAAAAGGCTCATAGGGTTAGAACACCTCTCCTACAAGAACAGGCTGAGAAATCTCGGGTTGTTCAGCCTGGACAAGAGAAAGCTTCAGGGAGGATTTACTGCAGCTTTCCAGTACCTGAAGGGCTCCTACAAGAAAACTTGTGAGAGACTTTTTACAAGGTCTTGTAATGATAGGATGAAGCGTAATGGGTTCAGACTGGACAAGAGTAGATCTAGACTAGAAATTAGGAAGAAGTTTTTCACTCTGAGAGTGGTGAGACAATGGAACAGGTTGCCCAGGGAAATTGTGGATGATCCATAGAGGGAGGTACCCAAGACAAGGTTGGATGGAGCCTTGCTCAACCTGATCTAGTGGGAGGTGTCCATGCCCATGGAAGGTGGGTTGAAACCAGATGATCTTTAAGGTCCATTCCAACCAAAACCATTCTATGTTTCTATGATTCCCAAGTAGAGGATTTGGAACATTTGACAGGAAGGTAAAGACATTTTTAAAATATAAGTGAAAAAAAAGCAGTTAGAAAACCTTCTCCTGTACTCATTTTATGTCCTCTTGCTGGCTGATTTCCTGAAATCTAGTTTGAAAATACCTGGGCTTCTTATGGGCCACAAGAGAGAGGAAGATATAAGCCTGATTTATTGACTGTCTAGCAGACTTTACTTTCAATTTTCCCTTGTCACATTTCCAGTGAGTAATTTCCCATCCTAAATATAGGATGGTCAGGTAGGCACTTTCAGCATCTGTACAATTGCTTGTGTGATAAAGATGAAGTTCATAGCTAAATGTTCTTCCTTGTGTGCTTATAACAGATGTAGTCTATCAAAAATTTTTACCTAAAGCCTCATGCCTAAGGTCAACAATAACAACAACAATAATAATAAAATTTAAAAATGAAAAATGTGGTAGAAAAATGATCAAATGATAACCCAGACATTCCGCATCCAAGTTAGATTTTACAAATCTCTACATTATTTCAGTTCTACCATTTTGTGTAGTTTGGATTTTATCCATTTTTTCTCTATCGATGAGCAAGCACTTTTCCCTTCTTTTTACTGTCATCTTATTAACCAAATTTTGTGAGGTTTTATACCACCACAGACCTTCAATCCCTCTACAGACCTTCAACTCATGTATTAAAAACAAACAAATAAATAAAAACCCCCCCAAAAAACAAAAACAAAACCCACACACAAGGAAAACAACAACAAAAACAAACAAACAAACAAAAAACACACACACCAAAAAAACCCCACAGACACGTGCAAATAGGATGTATAATTTACTTTGAGATGTTGACCCTTTTGACTTTTCTGTCCCCTTTTCCCACTTCTCTTTCTTTCCCACCTCTCTACTGATAATTTCTCCTTCCCCCTTGCATTATGATCCTTCCTGTCTTTTTTATTGCATTTTGCTGGCACTGTTTAGACTTCGTTTCCTCATGAGTTCATTCTGGACTCATTTAATTCCATTAGCCACACTAGGGCAGAACACAGCTGCAAATTCCAGACAGCTTCTCTTTCCTAACTCCTTCAGAGTAGTTCCTTCCTTCTTCTCTCCCTGCCTCCCTCCTTCCATACCTTATCACTTCTTCCCTCCCACTTGTCTGCTTCCACCCATTTCTTTTTCTTCCAACATAATGGATTCCTTAATTTTCATCTCTGCTTCCTGATTCTTGTGACTACCTACCTTCCCAATATACTCACTCAGGAGACCGTGAAACCATGACAAAACTTGTTGGAAGCAGTATGCTAATCTATACATACACACACACATATATATGCGGCAATGTAGTGTGAGATGGATTTAGTCTGTACAGTTTTTATCCATCTGTGCAAAACATTTTTTTTTTTTTGACTACTTTTTTTTTGTGGTATTTATATCACAGAGAAATGCAGAAGACAATAGCACATACCCTCATCAGGCTTAGTTAGCTATATAGCTGTTGCCACACTCTAGAATAGACTGTACACGAAACATAATGCTGAAGAATCAAAATGCATTGATTTGTGCAACATTTGCATGCTTCTGTCAAACCAAGGAGTTTCTTTATCTTGTGCTATGCTGTTACCAAATTGCTTCCATTTGTAACTTACTCATATGAGACAAAAGTTTTTAAGTATGTTTGATAAGACGACTTCTTTAGCAAAGTCATTAAGATAAGACATGTCTGCAGAACTAAAAGTTATTCAGGTTAAACACAAAATCTCTTGTGTAATGTGTACCATGATTTTTCTCTTCTCTACTCTCTGTCTTCTTCCATTCCTCGCCCTTCCTGTTTTGTTGTTTGGGGGGTTTTTTTGTTTGTTTCTTTGGGTTGTTTTTTTTTTTTGTTTGTTTGTTTTTGATTGTTTGTTTTTGGTTTTTAGGAGGGAGGGCAGTGCATGGAAGGGTGGAAGGAGATGTTCTTTCAACTAAATGCAATCGAATGCAACAAACCAACACATTGCCACAAGTAATGTATGCCTCTGTCAGAGTGCAATGCAGCTCACTCATGGGGCTCTAAAATGCCAAAAATGGAAATGTAGCCTAAGAAAAAGTTTTGTATTCTAAGCTCAAAAGTAATCTTTGAGTCAGTAGATATTAAAAAGATGACATTCTGCTTCTTCCTTTAGAAAAAGACAAGAAGGAGTAGAAGGCATGAAGTCATTGGGTAACCTATCTAGCAGAAACAGGTAGGTTAAAAAGTTAAACACAATGCTTGAAGGCAGTAATAGCAATGCTGCTGCCATTATTTTACTGATTTCTTTTTGTTATGAAGCAGGCCAGTAGTATTTGCTATAGTTGTGTTTACAGCCACTAAAATAAAGGAAAACTAAACAGAATAGGCAACAGAAAAGACCCATTTTCTCCTCCTTTTATTCAGCAAAGCAGTGAAAAAACAGGCCACAGATATGGGGGAAAACATGCTTTCCTCACCCTGTTCTGGGCCTGAGTAATATGCATCTGTGTAACCCAAACTAACAGTTTTCCAAATCTGGTCTGTGGGGAAGGAAACCCATATCTCCTTGTTAAGTTTTCCAGCCTAAAAGAAATGTTAATTTCCAGGACGGATAGAAGACTTTTGGATAAATATTATCTTTCTAGATTTTGGCTTGTTGAATAGGACTGTTTTTCAAGATTGGGAAATACTTGCAGGGTATACTTTTCTTTCACTTGTCCACATAAAGGACTGCTATTCAAACAGCCACTGCAAGAGTAATAGGTAACAATAAAACCAACCTTGTGTTCCATAGGTTTTATTGGAGGGTTGCCCATATTGCCTATCAGTGAATTACTTACACTGAATGTAATATTTAAAAAAAAAAAATGCAATACCTATTAAAGATTTCGCAAAGAAGCCTACATGCACATTTACAGCATACAACAGTATGTGGGATACAACTGATTCTCTCTGTACTTGGAACAGGTACTATATCAGAGATAGAAGCATTTTTAGTGTGTGTTGTCTTTTCTAAAGGCGGTTTTTTCTTGTGTCAACCCTCTATATATATTCAACCCACCATCTGTAAAATGGAAATTTGAAAGGCACTTCTTCCAGCTACACTAATGAAAGAGGTGTTACCAAATTCAGTGCTAGCGCAGACCTGTTGCAGCTAGTAAGAAGATGACAGACCTTGTAGCTGAATATGAGTACAAGCATGCAAACAGCAGGAACAAGACAATCTGACAAAATATAGAGGCTCAAGAGTACTTAAGACATCAGCCCCTTTTAGATGTCTGCCAAGAGGCTATAAGTTACAGATTACTGTGTTCATAACAGACTGGTTTCATTTTGCCACACACTCCAGGAGCTTCTAGCTCTCGGTTGCTCCTGAATAGCTCATGCAACTTTTGGCAGTTCAGAGCTCAGTACTGAACAAGGCTGGGAGATCCTGCTTGTAGGTGTATTTGTTTTCAGCAGGCCTGAGGCTTGAACTTTTGTGACATTTCCTGACATCTCAGCAGCTTCCTGAGAGATGTACTTAGGTTCACCAATGATAGCTGTGATAGCGGGTGACCATAACAACAGGTATGAAGGCTTGGATAAGCTTAGTAATGACACGTGAAAAGGGTTGTGTCCGTAATTTTTTAAAAAAAAACAAATACTATTGTGCTTGATGCTGATACACAATTATAATCAGCTTATTTAGGGACTGGTAGTATTCATCACGTTGTTAGTATTGGAAATCTGTACTGTTGTAGATAGAGTCACACAGCTTGGGGCCTTGTACCTTCACCTATTTTTTTCCCCGTGTTATGATAAATTTTCAGTAACACTTGATTAAAACTGCCAATTTGTTGGGTATAAAGAAAATCTCTCAACACTACCAGGACTAATTACGTTGTCCTTGCCAAAAGGGTAGCTGAATAATTGCATGCGATTATTGCACAGCTATGGTGCTTTTCATGTCAGTGGCAATGCAATGAAGATTGATTCCTTTTAATTAATCATCAAAAAAAAAAAAAACCCCAACCTTCATATCATTCCTCAAACAGGAGAAAACATGTTCCTACATCTTTCTTCCAAAAGGCTTCTGGATGCAATTGGTTCCCTGATGAGATAACATTGCAGTGCATGTGTGCGTGTCCTAGATAGGAGGGCTTTGTAATTATTTGGTGATCCTATTCTCCTTATTCTTTCCTCCTGTTCTTGAACATGCTTTATAATTATGATAGCCACAAGCAAAAGAACATAGCACAAAAACCTAACATTTACTAATTGAACTCCAGACAGTTCATTAGAAA
>NW_008600960.1:8483-17408 GCF_000691845.1 Merops nubicus
AGCAATGAACTTATTTATATTTACCCACTATTTCCCTGTCCTTTTGAATCAAATAGTTTATGCAGTCATGAAGTGTTACATGGTAATATATATACGTTATTGAAAAAATATCTTATCTTCATAAAATAGTTAGAAGTCAGTAGATTACATCCAGCTGTAACTGCTGCTCTCTCTCAATATCTGTTAGTGGCAGATATTAACCAGCTCTATTTCTTTCTAGGGTCTTACAGAGTCTAAAGTCTATAGCATTCATTTATAAGGAATTCGATTCTTCATTTATTTTTCTTTCTATATGGTTATTAAAATTTCAGATAAACTAATAAGATGGTAACTTTTTAATGGATCAATTATTTAAAATATCTGATGCCACAGAATATTTTTGTTCCAACAATAGTTTTCTAAGTCTTGTTTTGGTATTGTAAAATTATTTCAGAGATGGTATCACTTTAATTAACACACATAAAGTGCAGAGGTAACAAATATGGATTTAGAAGCATAATTCATGTCTATTTCTAACTAATATTTTACATTATCTGAGTAAATCTCATTCTTAAACAAACAATGAGCATGGCTTTTACTTGATTATAAAATATTAGTGTACCTTTTGATTCAAAAATGAAAAAAGGAAAGAGTAAAGAAGCTGATAAGCAAAGGTACATAAGATCACACGTATGAATTAATTTGAATTATTCAAGCATATTTTGTAATTCAGCGTTTGGGGAGAAAATTTAACACTTTCACCAAATTATAATATTTGAATGTTTGTATCAAAACCTACACACAGCTTGCATCCATAGTTCTTCTAATCAAAGGTATATGTTTATGCATAATTAAAATACGCTGCAACAGATAGTCTGCTATACAGCTACAAGACACCCGAAAAGTCTTTATGTACCTAAGATATCAAACCCTAATTATTGTTTCTTTTGTTTTATTTTACTAGCTACATGGATTGGATAGTACTCAACATTCTGCCTGCTAGTGTACTCAGTGGCAATGGCTCTGACATGTCAGAGGATATGGGAATAACAAGGAAGGTGGTTTCTGGATTTGCAAAGTTACAATTGCTTGATTTAGAGAGAGCTTCTGGGGTGAGGATGTAAGTCCTGGCCAAATATCTTTCAGATTCTAGAAGGCACTGCTTATGGAGGAGTACAGCAAAGTTAGATTTAAAATTGCCCCATTGCCAAATATAGTCTATATAGACTAATATAACCATTATGCTTTTTATTATACTTCCCCAAACTGCAACTGAAAGCACAAAATGAACCTTTTTTATCTCTCCTGAGAGAGTTCTCTAATGGGCCCACTGAATTCTCCAGGCCAAGAACAACTGTCTGCAGCTCTGCGCACATCACTCTCTCAGTCACTGTCAGGTAGGGGCTTGTTTGGCCAAGGGAGACCTTCAGTGTAATGAAATGTAAATTTAGAGGAGTTTAGAGGCTTAAAACACCCATTCCTTGACTTCTCTTCAGGATTCCACAAGTCCAGCTCAGCCTTTGTCCACACCACGCCATGAAGACACCATTCAGAAGGGATTCCTTTCTAAGATAAGAGCCTACACGCCTTTAGGACACTAGTAACAAAAAAAAAAGGATTAGCCATAATAGACAGTGTCACATTTGTTATTGGAAACGTGTGGCTGAACGTTATCCATGTCATGCCAGAAAGGAAAATTATGTTTTACCCCTGTACTTTCCAAATCATGTCTCTAGAGAACCTGTTTAGTAAAAGGAAATACACAAAAGAGAACTAGCAATGAATGTAGAATTATTAATTCTTCTGGGGTTTAAGAAACTGAACCATGTATTTCATTCTTGCAAAAGATGGTTTCCCTATATGCTGATTGCACATTTATTCTTTAATCTTTATATGTTTAAATTTCTTTTTTTTTTTAAAATGAACTAAAATTTCCCCTGTAAATTGTTGAACATTTGCAGCAGATGTAAAAGATCACAGTTGGAAATCTGCTAACACTATGAAAAAGTAAATTGGACCCACGTCAGGAAATAAAATTTAAATGTAATACTTCAGATCTCACTAGAATGCAAGAGCATGTTTTGTTCTAAAAGACATTATACTGCCTGTAAACTCTTCTTTTAGGATAGAAACTCGGGTTTACTAGTACATTTGCAACAATTAATATTAAATTCTCTCATTTTATGAACCAGAACTACATATTTGCAACTGGATTTCCTGGGAAGCAGTGCCTATGAACTCCAGGATTGTTGACTAGGTTGAAATAGAAAGTTTGTTTGTTTGTTTGTTTGTTTTTCAACTTGTTGCACAGAGGACTGTCATGGTACAAGAACCCCATTTTGTTCCTGACTGAAAAATGGAGGCTTAAGATAAAATAAGAGCACAAGCAGTTCCATTTAATTACATATACGTATCTGACGGAAAAGAATGAACCTCCCTACAGCTGCTGTGTTTCTTTCAGAAGTGTGTTATCATGATTAAGAAGGCAACAGCCTCAATATAGTGATATCAGATCATACGTGTATAAGAGATGATGCAATTTCTCTCCCTGCTGTACAGCTGTGTTGCTGTTGCTCAGAAAAATAAGCAGCTTGCTTCAGGTTCCCTAGTAAAGCTGCTGGAGTTCAGGACTTCGTGCACACAGGTAATCCATGTCTTGGACCAGTGCTACAACAGCTTCTCATCTGAGTAGTAAAGGTAGAATTCCTTTGGTATGAGAGTCTGTCTTCATCAGTTAGCTGGAAAAGGCTCTTCTCTTTCTCTTCCTGGTCTCAGAGATCTTAGAGGTTTTGGCCTGCCAGTGGTCTAGTATCCACAGAAGGAGAAACAAGTGCCTCTAGCCATGCTATTCTGTACCACTTGGACAGCAAAGTCTCCCGGACAGAGGAAATTACTGAAAAGGGAATGAGATTGTACATTCACTTGATCCCTTAATGATGCTTTAGCACATTGGGTACCCTTTTACCACGTGGTGGTTGTGCTGTGGTGTGTGCTACCAGAGCTCTGAGTATGCTGAGCTCTTCCAGCAGAGGTTAGGCATCTCTCCATTTCATGTCCAGATCATGATACAGAATAGCAGGAGCCTCATGTTTATTTTTGCATACTGTGATATCTTTCTACATGGTCACTTATTTGCATTAGCAGTCTAAGAAAGTTTCAGAACAAATGGGAAAATGCATAGTGAATTCACATATAAAACATAGACTTTCCTAATAATTTCTTTGCACTAAGTTGCCTTTAAATTTTTGCTAGGATGTCCTGTAGGTGTTGAAGCAGGTGAAGTTGAGTGGAAGAAAAAAATTTTAAAAGCTGGCTATACTTTCTGTGATGAACCTTGAATATACTTTTATTAAGAGAATGACAAAACCCAAAATTCTTCTATGTACTCCATTAAAGGAAACTCGGTAGCTATTGCCTAAAGGTATTTTGAAGTCAGTTAGATCAACATTTTCCTTTGGAAAGAGCAGTGTATGTGCCAAATAATGACATAAAATATCTATCTTTCAGCTATGTATTTACAACATTGTGCCATGTTCTGAATGTGATATGTCACTAGTTTTTGGCACTAGACTTGGAATGACTCCCAAGCAAGGTCTAATTCTGATCTTGCCAAAGTAGCATGCCTCCACTGACTTCAGTGAAATTATTCCTCATTTACAACTACAAGTGAGGTTAAAATCAAGAGAGTCGTTCAAGTGAAAAATGCAAGATGTCTGATATGAGGCCTGCCTTTGGCTGTAGGGTGTATTGTGGGCCAATTATTTTATTAAAAAGCTAAATATAAATATGTGCAGGGGTTGAAGACACAGCTGTGTTACACAAGTATAGACAGCTATCTGTGTTGTGGGAACATTGTACCTGTTTCATTTGTTGAAGCTGAAGGACTGAGTGCAAAACACGTATCCTTATTTTCCATCACTAAAATCAAAGGAAATTCTGCCCGATGTGACATGTCATTGAAACCAGAAGACAACAATTCTTGGTTATGTTGTATCTATGTGTCACTCAAGTGACTGGCAAGACAAAACTCATTTTACAATTGACTTTTCAGTTGGTGGGGTTATTTTGTTCTATTTTCAAAGCTTTTGTTTTACACTGGTTAAAGGTAAGTAAGAAACAGTGAGAGAGGTGTTACTCAAAAATTTAACTTTGTAGGAATAATCAGACTGGCCACAAATGTGGCTAAGATTACATAACAATGAAGTAACGGAATAAGATTGTAATAGTAACTGTTTTTTTAGTAAAAGGTCACGTAGCATTTTGAATACTGGACAACAAAAATCTGGCGGCTGCAATGAACCCTTTAAGTAAAACCCTTTAAGTAAGCAATAATAAAGTTAAACTTTTAAAGTTAATAATAAACCCTTTAAGTAAGCAATGCAATGTAATATGCAAAGGCATGTTAGAAAGGTATCCAGTCATTTCGTGATGGATCTTTTAGAACAGTCTTAATGAAGAAAGAACTGATCTTGGAGAATTTGTTACAGTTCTGAGATATTTCTACAAGAAATCCTGTAAAAACAAATTGTCTCAGTATTAGGATTCAGTAATCAGTTTCTATGACTGGTTTGGGAATCATCAAGTCAAATGCTCATAATTATACTCCAAATATGGTGTCTAAGACAACACAGATATAGAACTGCAAACCTAGTTTTACAGGTATAGTTCACTGTCCCTACTGTGTGTTATCAAGCAAGCTTCAGCTTAGCAGACATGGACCAAAGGTGCAACAGATGTGGTCCAAAAATGCCCCAGCTTGTGTGAGTGAGAGCAGACACATTAGAGAGAAGCAAAGCATCCTATTCAAAGATTTCAGACTAAATTAGTTCTGTACCATGTCTGCTGCTAAGTCCTGTCTCTTGGCACAGGTTGTTAGCTCAGATACAGCACCATGTGGATGCCACTCTGATACTGCCAGTTGGTTCCTAAGAACCAAGAAAGGTGGAGGTGAAACTAAAATACAGTTATTCTGACTTAAGGATGTATGAAGAAGAGCAGACTAGACAAGAAAAAAAAAAATAAATTAGTGATTAGACTGAGATTCTGCAGTGGTACAAATCAGAAGATGTAGTGTCTTCCATTATTGGCTCTCCATTCTTTCCGTTAGGTCCTATTAAGACGTTTACAATAGGAACTCATGACACAAAACTGGCATTGTCAAGAAGGATTTAGTCACAACACCACATGTTTGCATGTGACACTGTACCTAACAAGTGATTTTCACCACATGATTTCTCACATTACTGTGCTGAGGAAAAATGCCATTTACAGATGAGTATCTTTTCCAAGTTGAGAAATGAAAGCATCAGACACTTGGTAAAATAGAAATATTCTGAGCAGATGAAAACTGTTATACAAAGAGATGAACAATAAAAACTCTGCAGCACTATTTTGTAAGACGACAACAACAACAACAAAAAAATTATTTTGGAGCAATCAAGGCTTGATGTATATTCAACAGAACATTGTTCTCCAAAGTTTAAAAGGAAAACATCTGACAGCGATTCTTCCATAGATGCTCTGTCATCTAAATATAAAAATCTTAGAATATAATGAAAGATTAAGAAATATTCCTTTATGTTGCATGGATAAAATTACACCGTTTCTGGCAAAGCATATAATCATGAAATTCTCTGTTTAATTACTATCTGCATTTATCCAACAATTTAAAAGTGGAATCCAGCACTGTATATTGATTTCCTATTGATAGATACCATCGCTACTCTAATAAAGTGACAGTCCATCAAAAATCTACCAACAGAGAAGTTTATAATATATGACATGGTTTAAACATATTTTATTTAACACCAGAGAGATTTTGCATTTCATCTCTCAGTCTTTTATGAAGGTTCTGTAAATGATTCAAATTGGCTTTTAGATTTCAGTGTAATTTCATTTCATTTTGAGCTCGCTCTTGTGTCATTCCTAGGTTTTGTTCAACTAGATGTAAACTAGTGACACAGAGTATGTGGGATAACGTCAAAAATGTGAGACACAAATTCATGGTTTGTGGATTTAGTACAGATGCAAAATAAAATATTTGATGCATGCTAAAATCACAGCAAAATGTAAGCAAAACCTAATGGCAAAATGTAAATGAAGCTTAATTTTTTAGCATGCTTGTAGTTGAAATTCTGCTGTGCAACGCATAGCAGAACCTTTACAGGATATGTCAGAGCTCCAGAACAGTCTGAGACACTTTCAAATACCTTGATTGTTCGTGAACCAAACATGGGAGAGCTTTTCAGATGAAGAAATTAATCTCTAGTAGATGTATGAAAATAGTAATACTAGAAAATATAGGAAATGTTAACAAAAAAAAAAAAATTTTTATTTGTCTCTCAGAAAAGAATTAAATAACAAAATTTTGTTGTACACTTTAATGGCTCCAAAATTATGTTTTATTTTTGTTTCAAGGGGCAAACAAGCTTCCCATTAAGCTCATCAGTTGGATAAACTTTCATTTAAAATACAGTCCACTTCAGTGGAATACTTACTTCAAATTCCAATGCAAATTCTTCTAAACAACTAAAATGCCAAAACAGAAAAACAGCTAAGGCACCAGCCTTCTCTCTAGCATAGTGACAAGCTGGCTGTAATGATGTCAGCCTACGTTAAAATCTGGAATTTTGAAGACTATTTTAAGCTCAGTGCTGGAAGATAGATGAACCAGATTTTTTTCTTCCCCAGTCATTAGTATTCAGTATACATTAGGTGTTCTCTTTTGAGCATATTACATATTTTAAAACTAGCTCAAATATCTAGCCAAAAAGTATTGAATCTTCCACCAGCTAAAGGAACGCTTACATATCCTGAATCCCTGATTCTCTTCTTAGATTTGCATAAGCTACACTTAGACAAAACAAATGTCCTTTTAAATACTAGGCAGTACATCAGCAGTAAATTGCCAGCTTCAAATTTTGCTCTCAGTTATGATCAGAGTTGATCTCAATGTCTGTGTATTTGACAGGGAACGTGGTTCTTGTCCTGCCTGCTGCTGTGTACTGTTTTCACAGTAGTGTAACTCATTTTCCAGTGCAGCTGCTTCTTTTTTTATCAGTATGAGAAAAATACATGTTGAATACATTGTCTTTTTCATGACATCTCATTTCAATGTAAACCAGTTAGATGTTGTATTTTATTAAATGTAAAATAATTACACACACACAAAAAAATCACATAAGACCTAAGACAATTTTCTTTCACTGAAGAAATGTTTCTTGATATAACTGTTTAACTGTCCAAAACCTAGATATTTGTCAGTTGCCCAACAGTGAAAGGAAATTTAGCAACATCATTGCCACTGCACTCTGCTCTCCTCTTCAGTGAAAGATTAACTGCAATTCTTAAGACACCAAATACTTGTGTCTCCCCATCTCAGTTTTATGCAAGCTTCCTAAACACCCAAATCTTCAGGAATTGTCTGGTACAACCCAACACATGTAGAAGCTGCGATGGGGGACTGTCTGACATAAGTTCTGTGTGCCTAAGACAACCCAGTATTTGCAGTTGTGCAACATTTTGAGATCATACAGAGGTATGCATCACGGTATTCAAAGCAAGTTGGACAAAGAAGAAGAACCATTACTGAATTTATATGACTATCTATTTTCTGCCTCATGCTCGATCACACTGTTGTTTTCTATAACTGTATAATGTTTCTCTATGTCCCAGAAATCTGATAAAGAAAGCAGAATGTGTTTGTCCTGGAATATTTTCACTGAGAGGACTGAGTTCTTTTTCACTTTTAAACTTCAGCTGTATAGCTCACAGAAACCTCCTTTATTTCACACCTGCCTTACATGCAGATGAGGACTGAGTCTTCTCCTCTGAATCAGGAGCTGTACTGTTAGGGGTCATAACGTAATGTGATTTCACACACGTAAGCATGAGGAAGTCATCACTGTAGTACTACAGAAATACTGGCGTAAACACATGGAAATAGTGAATGTAATATAAAAATCCCGATTCTTTCACCATATTCATTGCTATCTAGCTATGTGTTATATTTAAAAACCACAACTGCAAAGCTTGACTAAATTACTGCATAGAGCCTCCTCCATTTTTATTGGAAGAGGATGTTACAGTATATTTAGCTGAATCAGAGCTTCAGTCTACAGAGTTGAAGATACAGTTTTTCAGTTTCTTGAACAAGCACTAAACCCTCACCAAAGAGCCAGTGCTCCCATTTTTCTGCTGTTCAAGCACTGTGAGGTGGCCACTGAGAGGGCAGACCTCAGGATTCTGTCATTTATTTTCCAATTCTGTCCTGGGCAAAATATTCTCAGCTTGGAGAATGTTTACTTAATTTATTTAATGTTTATTACTACAAATTTCTAATAACTGATTCAGGAATTGAGAAAAAGAGAATGTAAGCAATTAAACCAACATTTAAGTGCACTGTGGGGAATAGGGAAGAAAAGTGTTAAGTCAGGCATATCCCCACATCCCCATTCCAGTTACCCTAGCCAGGTGAGGGACAGCAGTTTGGGGTCAAGTGTGTAACGGTTCCTATGTGCACCTCTGTGCATACCAGTCTCTTGTGATTCTACTTTCCTGTTTTACTGGTTTTCCCCTGTTCCAGAATGAGCCATCCACAGGCTGCAGTTCCCTCAGGAGTGTCGCTGCCTGGTGTGAGTTCCCTTACAGCCATAGTCCCTCATAGGTGTCTGCCCTTGCAGGACACTCCTTTGACATGGAGGAGCTTCCATGAGTCTCCATCTCAGCAGTCTCTTCAGCCGCATTTCTCCAGCAACATGTCTCCAAGAGAGTCTGCCTTCCCATGTTTCCTCTCCCCAAGACTGTGGATCTCCAACAAATGAGTGAGCCGTGGCATGTGGGCTGTGACTTCAAGGGGCAATGAGGCACTTGTGGGGGTGATGGAACTGGCTGCAGCCGACTGCAGCCAGCACCGGGAAGCTGTCGGCGGGCCCCCCCCCGCCCCCC
>NW_008600960.1:17439-21302 GCF_000691845.1 Merops nubicus
TGGCGGCTGCCCCCTACGGCCACCCTGCTGCCCCACAACCCTGACTTGCCAGGCTCGGTAGTACTCGTCTTACCTATGGCTCTCTTGGCCACAAAAAGTAATTCTTGAAATTCTGAGGATTTCAGAGGATAGGAAGGAATGAAATCTATCTGACCTTGAAGGTAAAAGTAGTATTAAGGCCTGACATTAAAGGTTTTCCTTCTCCTCCCTGGGACACGTACAAGGCAAAGAGATGCCAGGTTAAGCCTGGGCCCTGTGATATTTTCCTGAGCCAAAACCAAACTATGAAGACCACTCCTTCACAGAGTGCAATGTGAGTGCAAGTTTGATTTCCAAACCAATAGCACAGGGTGGGCTATTTTCATCAGTAACCAGTGAGACATCCCTTTCAGATGAGTATCTGCAACAGCTTTTGAGGGAAAAATGGGTCCAGACCCACGCCCTCTAGGCTACACCTCTGTCATCTCAGGTCTTTTTCTTCTATGCCATTCTTTTCCTCCTGAAGGATTTATTTTCCCTCCTCAGGCTCCTTCTTGTCCTGTGATTATCCCAATAAAGAGCATGAAGTGCTGACAGTTCAGCTGCCCTTATGTCCAGATGCCAGCTGCAGTGCTGCTGCTGCTGCTTATAGCTACCCTCTTCATCCTAGACATTATTCAAGATCTTTTACCATTTCTATTTTAAGGGCAGTTAGTTGTTATTATTGTTATAGCTCTTTTTTTTCCCTATGCCATGTCACCTGAGTAGAAGACAGAGGGCTGTGTATCATCTAGGATAGTCTCAGTACAACGACTTTTACTTAATGACCTATATAGTTGTGACTAT
This sequence comes from Merops nubicus, assembly GCF_000691845.1. Lineage (NCBI taxonomy): Eukaryota > Metazoa > Chordata > Aves > Coraciiformes > Meropidae > Merops > Merops nubicus. The sequence continues at coordinate 18,265 of NW_008600960.1, forward strand.
AATGGTACCTTCTGAAAGTATTCAGTGAAATTCTCTGTCAGTAACACTAACTACAGCTTAAGTACCTATGTTTCTGCTCCTGTGCTATATCTACACCATAAAATACTCAATAACCTGTGTCAGTAGAAGAATTGGAGTTTTCTCATTTCATTAGTGTGACATTTTACTATTTTGCAGTAATTTCATAATGGATATATAGTACTAACTAGAGTGGGCTGAATATGACAAAAATACTGGTTTAAGGATTTTATACAAACAGGTTTTTGATTGTACTAATTATCAAGAGATTTTTTCATATTAACATCTGTTTTCATATTAATACCAAATCATTCATGTGTTAACAAGTGCATTCACTTTGACTGTGTACTAATTACTGTTTCTGACTCATTTTTTTCCTGTTCTCAGAAGTTTCAGACATCCAATCAGAACACAGAAACAATACTTAAACACTCAAGTAATTAATCACAGATCACAAATAATGAGCACCACTAAATTGAACAGTGTCTAAATAATCCATTGGTTTAAAATAGTCCATCCAGACTATTCATCTGATCCTTATAAATAAGACAAACATAAAACTCAGCCCTGTGTCACAACAAATTTGAGTAAGACAAAGGGCTACATCTTTCAGCTCATTTATTTCTGACGAACGACCCAGTCAGATGTAACTCAAACCTCATGAGAAAGGATAAGTTTCTTGAGCTCTCTGACTTCTGAAAAATACATAAAACAGAGACTCTCTGGAGAACAACCCTGCAGGAAGAGATTTGAGAGTTTGGGTTGATGGGAAGTTGAATATGAGTTAACATTGTGCCCTGGCAGTCAAAACAGCCTACCGTGTCCTGGGGTGCATCAAGAACAACATAGCTAGCCTGTTAAGGCAGGTGGTTGTCCCACTCTGCACTGCACTGGTGCAGCCCCATTTCAAGTACCCTGTGTAGTTCTGGGCTCCTCAATATAAGGACATTGAACTATTGGACTGAGTCCAGAGAAGGGTGACCTAAATAATGAAAGTTCTTGAGAGCAAGACTTAAAAGGAATGGCTGAGGTCACTTTGTTCAGCTTGGAGAAGGGAAGACTGAGGAGTGACTTCATTGCTGTCTACAGCTTCCTCAGTGGGAGCAGCAGAGGGGGAGGTGCTGATTTCTTTCTGGTGACCAGCAACAGGACGCAAGGAAATGGAATTAAAATGTGTCAGAGGAGGTTCAGGCTGGGCATTAGGAAAAGGTTCTTCAGTGATAGGGTGGCCTATCACAGGAACAGGCTCCCCAGGGAAGTGCTCATGGCACCAAGCCTATCAGAGTTCAAGGAGCGTCTGGGTGACATTCTTAGTCATGGTTTAGTTTTAGGTAGTCCTGAAAGAAGTGGGGAGTTGGACTCAATGATCCTTATGGGCCCCTTCCAACTTGAGATAGTCTATGATTTTATGATTATAGCACTTAAGGTGATAAACATTATTCTTTCAAAAACTGTGTAGCTCTCAATGGTTTAATAGCATATATGTAGATATCCATACAAATGTGTACGTACTTCCAAGCCAGAAAAGCCATTTTTGCATGTGCTCAATTATAAACATATGAACGGTCCATTGATTTGAATAGGACTACTCACACTGTTAAATTTGAGTGCTGTACTTAGGACTGAAGACATAGAAATTAGGATAAAACCCACAGTGTTTTATTTAGTCCTTACTAAAGCCAGTAAGACTCTGCTCACTGCCTATGGTGAGAGCTGGATCAGATCCAACCCTGGATGAAGTGCTTAGCATGAGAAAGCCTCTGAAATGTGCAAGGCATTTGTAACTGAAAACATATCTGAAGGAAAGCAGTATTTCCTAACATATAAAGCATGAGATTGTGCTAAATCTGTGACACTGAAAAGCTATTATCTATACTCATGTAATATCTAAGGGGAAAAAAATGGCAACCATCATAGGACTGAGCCCTCTGAGGTTATGAGGAAGAAAGAAAATCTTAAAAAATGAGACCATGTGTTGTATTTAGGAGGCAACAGTAACAAAAGAAATCCACTTTTCCTTAAATCACACTGCATCAAATACATGTCTGAGGTGTTTTGTTTATCTTTCTTTTTCTGCCAGCTGAGCAATTTTTGAGCTATTCCTGAATAGTTAACAATACAACATTCAAGGACTAAATGTGAAGTCATAGTTTTGAAGCATAACACCCTCAGGTAGCTGTTAACAGTCTCTGGAAGACAAAACTATTTTGCAGCCTAGTCCTGAAGGACTATCTGTAAACAAATTGGGTATTTGAGTAGGTTTGTTTTCTGTCGCCTGACTGCCAGGGATGACCGTATTCTTATCATGAAGAAATGTAGAAAAAGAAAAGAAAAAAAAAATTACCTTTCTATGGAATACATAAAAAGGACTCTTCTTTGTCTCTCTCTGAAAGCCATCTTCACTTACTCTTATCCTCATACTTGAATTTCCTTGTCTCTGCTGGTCAGTTTTTTTGTCAAGATAAGTTTTATCATCTTGCACTTGAGGTCCTTCAGGGCAAGTATAAGTCATGAGGTGAGCTATTTTCCTTGAGCTATATTATCAACTAGAAGAAAATGGAGAATAAATCATCACTGAAGACTAGTTCTAAACAACAGCAAAATTGCCTGAAACTGATGTGCATCACTTCAGCTTTTATAGTCTAAGCATATGAATGTATATCATAAAGCAAATTAGAAGTGAAATATGTACTACATGATCACTAAATAGCATCATTTTCCTATGAAGTAATTAATTTTATTCTTAGAAAATATCTTTGCTCCATAAAAGGATGTTAAACTCATTTCAAGGTCATTCATCTCACCAGTTTTACCTGTTAGTTTTACCCCAGTGAATTACTTTTAAACTACAGCCTTAATATACAAGTGCTTTAGGCACCAAAATGACCTCAGAAAGAACTTATGTAAAAGCAAATTCGGCATGAAAAATATAAGAGAATTTGACAGAAGTTCTTATCATTCAGTGAAGAAATGAAGTCAGAGGAAGGAAAATTGCCTTCATATAGTTGTGGAAGTTGTAA